>NW_009621572.1:0-13395 GCF_000690535.1 Cariama cristata | reverse complement strand
CCAACCCAACCATTCTGTGATTCCTGACAAGAGGGACCTTGCGATCTGTCAGCAGACAGGGTTTGTGCCGGTAGGTGTTGAGCCCTGGGGCAAGATGAACACGGCTTCCACCCAACCCAAATACATCCTGTTTATACACATCACAGGGGGAGCGGGACTCACCATGGATCCTGGCAAAGCTCTTGGTGATGATGACCCTGCCCCCCAAGTGACGTGGCTCCAATGCTGCGTGCTCCCGGCTTGATCCCTCACCGTAGTTTTCATCCCCAATAACTGCCCATTTGACACCCATTTTCTGTGACAAAAGAAACAGATTTACATTTCTGCAGTCACTCAAGTGAGGAACTAACAATAAATAGCCACCCACACATCTAACTTCAGTGCTGTGCTACGACACCTTCTCCCACAAGGCTCCCTTCAATTCTGAGGAAGGACGGAAAGAAGGGAATGAAGTGCTTCACAGCAGTCAGGCACTGCCACCCTTCGCTAACGAGGGCTGAGGAGGATCGCCCTTGGGATCCAGAGCAAATCCTTGCTGCCACCTTCCCTTTCATGGTCCTGTGCCAGAGCAGCATTCACACCAGCCATGAGCCCTGCTCTACTTCTCAAAGCAGTACGGAAAATTTTAACTTCTGTCTACCAGAAGAACCAAACTGAGACCACCGCCAAGTTGTCCAGAGGGTAAAAGGACATTTCTCGAGATTCTAAGCCAAGCGTTAAAGAATGAAGGGAACAAGATTACAAGTTACTTAAACATTAGGCTAGTCACAGGTGAAACACTCCAGGAGGCAAGATTTAGTTGCCCTCTCATGAGACTCGTGCCTTGTAAGGTGTGCAGTGCCTAAAGGAGTTCTTCCCCTTTCACCTATGATTTCTCCTCCCTCTTCCCCGTAGCATGTAGGGACAGAATCTCCTACAGGAACTGCAATCATCAGAGTAAGTCCGAAGAAAAAACCTCAATGCTCAGTGAATTCACAGCTGCTTTTACTTGAGAGCAGGAGGGTGAGATCCTCAGTCTGGGCACAGACTGCCCAAAGTGTAAACATCCTCTTAAAACAGATGTGTCAGGGGAAAGTCTCACCTTGTAGTAACGGGCTGTGTCTGGGACTGGCCCAAACTCCTGGGTTAGCGCATTCCTCACAGAGTTGGCTTTGCCGTTTTCAATGTTGATGGCACCGATGAGCAGGTTGTTGGAGATGTTGTCTAGATGGCCACGGAATTTAAGCCATGGGCCGGCTGCAGAAATATGGTCAGTGGTGCACTTCCCTTTTACCTAAAGGGTAGTAGAAGAGAAGAATGTTTTAGGACGGATCGATGACTTGACCCTTCCTCAACATTTTTTATTGCTGTAATAACTTTTCATAACAATGTGGTTGCAGGGGAGGGAATCACAGATAGCTCAAAGGCACATCGGAAGCTTCTAGCAGTTGATGTGCAAAGCCCTGTTCGAGCAGTCCTGTCACAGCCTGTGTTCCCCTGCTTTGCTCCTGACCTTGATGAGGATCAGCATGTCTTCTAGGTCCTTCCCGTCCCACTTATCGAAGGGCTCAAGAAGCTGGAGGCGCTGGCTGGTGGGGCTCACATCCACATGCTGCCCGCTGCCGTCCTTGGGAGGGTACTGATAGGTGTCCTGGCCTGGGTCAAACTCCTTCCAAAGAAGAAAGGAAAATCATCAGCCTCAGCCCATCCCCAACAGCACATGAAGAGAACGAGCCAGTACAGGCAACTGCACCCGTTCTAGCTTTAACACCAAGGAAGAGGTCAGTGCAGGAAAGTTCCCTCACTACATATAAAACACTACGAGTGACAGGCCTTCCCTCCCTCCATCTCCACACCGAGCGGTTACCAGCTTGGGCAGCTCATCTGCGTCAGGTGCTTCTAGTTTGAACTTCTTCCCATCCGCTCCTGTCAGGTAATCTGTCTCGGGGTTAAATTTTAGAGTGCCAGCAATGGACAGGGCTGTGACAATCTGAAAGAAAAAAAGGATGAATTGAAAGGCATATTCTATCCCTCATCTCTTCATTTCAAAGTCCTATGCCTAGAAGTCTCAAAGCCAGCAGCCAAGCTACAAACCAAGCTATACTGGGTCTCTTCTGCAGGCAGAGGAATTAGCTCCCCAGACACCCTGAACTATTCGACGGCCCCGCTCTGGCTGTTTCTTACCTCTGGAGAGGTCACAAATGCATGAGTCTCTGGATTGGCATCATTGCGACCTGTGAAATTCCGGTTATAGGACGTGACTATTGTGTTTTTCTCTCCTTTCTTGATGTCCTTCCTGTGAAAGAAACCAATATGCTCATCAAATCCGAAGGGAATATTACTTCTGGATGTCTCGCTGCTAAAATCCCCCAGCTTGGTTTTGGTAGTAATCACTATCTTTTGGAAACAGGAATCGGTGCCTGGACGTGTTTTCCTCCCTTAAGCACAGACTCGAAACCAAGGACGGTGCAAAACCAAGTCAGACACTGATTCCTGGAGCAGTTTTCATAGCCCATGTTGTGCACTGTTGAACCATCTAAAGAACAATCAACTAAGTACACTGCCTTTGGACATCCCACCATTAGCAACGACAAAGCCACAGGAAAGTATGTCTCCCATGCCTTTGATTGGGAATTTTCCTCCCTGCCACTCCAATGATCGAAGTTGGACCAATTCACTTTTCCTATTTTAAAAGGACCATACAAACTCCAGTCCACTTTCTCACAGATAACAAATCTCTCTCCCTGTTTTTTGCCGCCACGCTTGTGGCCATTCTGCAGCTTCATGCATCTAAAGGCTTAATATAAATCTGCAGTCTTTCATTTCTCCTCCTCCAGCACTTATCAGACAGCTATGGCCAATGGGGTTTTAAGCATATATTTTTAATTCCCAGTGTAATAATTGTATTTACAATCAAATTTGGCTTCACAGAGCACTTTAGGAGCTAAAAGATGCAAAGCTAGAGTGAGGTCTGTCTTTCACTTTACCTGTCCCACTGGCCAATGCATGGCCCACAAGCATTGGCAAGAACCAGCCCTCCAACATCTCGCAGGACTTGTGCCTGGGGGCAGAGAACAACTTTGTTACTTGTAGAAAGTCTGGAATAAGTTTCTGTGGTTGCTTTTTCAGGGGAAGGGGACAGTTGTCTTCTAACACAAAGCACCAAGCCTAAGCAAATTCCCCTCCTTGTCTCATTTACAAGTTTTGAATCATTTTTATAAATACATGGTGTTTGATTCCAGTAAAGCTGTACGTTAACCCTGGGGAAGAGCTTGCCATAATGTTCCCATTTCTCTACCTACTTCAAATTGAGCAACCCAGCTACTTGCAGATATTTGACTGAAGAGCAGTGTCTGGTCTGATTAATATCCTACACATTTCCTGTCCGTGTAAGGAGAGAATCGGTGACAGCGCAGGCAAGCGTGTGTGCCTGCTGAGTCCGTCTGGCAAACGATTCCATTAGGAGGGCAGCTGTTATGGAAAGGTGACTGCGGACTTGGTTGGAAGAGGCATTAAGCATTGGCTGGACGCATCCGCATGTAAAGACTTGGTCACCACGCTGTGTCAGCATCTAACATTTACTAAATATTAGAACTAATTAAAACATAATTTTCTGAACAGAAAAAGGGGGAAAGTAGGTGGTGGTTCCTCCACAGAAACACTCCTTTTAAATCAAACAGGAGTTTTGCCATAAATTTAGTCTAAAATGGGAACCCCCTTCCAACAAAAGGCTTGCTGACAGCCTAAACTGTTCTTACAGGAGAAAACTGGATTGCAGGTGAGTGCTAGCCCTTCGTCAGCCATGGCCATCCACGGCATCCCAGCAGCATGAGGCATCCCTTGCTATGCATACTGTTATCTCCTCAGGGCCCCAGTTCCTGGTAACTGTCTCAGCTCTGTCCAGCTCCAATCCCATTCTCATATGCCCAGGTAGTAAAGATATCAGGTCAAAACACCGTCAAGGTGACAGCAGGACCCACAGGCGTAGTAACACAAGGCCGGTTACTACATCAGTAATTGCACCTCTAACGACAAGCGAAGACAAAGGTTTAAGAGTTAACATTATTTAACTCCAGACTCCCAAAGTGCTGTCTGGAAGAGAGTTTAACACTTACTGTTTGGAAGCGTAAAGAGCAGCCATACTCACATAACCGTCTCTTTCAATGGTGGCACGGATCTGCTCTGAGCCTGGTGTGATTGTGAACTTAGATTTGCACTTCAATCCATGCGCTAGTGCCTGTTTTGCCACTGCTGCAGAGCGTCCCATGTCCTCATAGCTGGAGTTGGTGCAGCTGCCAATCAAGCCTGTGGTGTTTGACAGAAACAGGGAGGTGGTTACTGCAGCCTTGGTTCAGGGAAGCTTCTCCCTGACTCATCTCTCAGCAGAAAAAACAAGGGACAACCACCTCTTCTGCTGACAAGGAATCTGAAACGGTTTCAGGTACTAACACTGTCAAGCCTCCCAGCAATATACTGCGGTCACAAGCAATCTCTTGTCCAGCTTTGGAGGTTGCACAGTCAGAACACGCTACCTGGTCACTACTCTGGTTACCGTTTTATGAGATCCAAGTGTCACCTACTTGCACTTTGGTTAAGCAAATTACCACAAAGAGGGATTGTTCCACAAAGACAAAAAAGACTTCAAAACAAGATGGCAAGAAATGGAGGAAATGATGAAAAGAAAGCATCCTTTGTTACATGTATGAAGAGCACATCAGGACATACTGTACTGTCCTGACAGCACTCTGGTGCTAACCAGCAAAAAAAAAATTCTCTTTCAGTTACAGCTGCTCTTGATCCTATTTGTAACACTATGGAATAATACATTTCCCACCTGGGATGTGGCCTTTACAACCTATTTGCATTCTTTTCATTCCCCCAGTGAGCAACACTTGAGAAGCCAGCTGACAGGTTACCATCCCACAAGTGAGTATATAAATATCCAAGCCTGCTCTTTAGGACAGCAAGTACTAACTTTACTATGTCCCGAGAGCTCAACAGCCAACTGCTGGGAGGACCGACAATCATGCTCCTGACAGATCTTTGCAACAGACAAATCCATGCAACAGACTAACAGACTTTTAACAAAGGTGCTCTTCAACAGGTAACGTTCCTGTCAACCCAATCATTCAAAAGTTTCTAAAAAGGAAAAAAAAAAAAAAAAGTGTCTGCCTCTCGAGATTAAAATCTCTCCAACTATCCCAGATCTCAGCCCACACACCTGGCCCAGGTGGTCACTACTCTTCCCAGCAAATTCATATGGCCATGAAGAGATGACACTGCAGCAAAGTCAAAGGACATAAAGCAGTAATTAAAGGACTGGATCCCAAGCTATGTGACCAATCGCTTATCCCAAGACAGCAACATTTATGCCACAAGGATGAAGGCAGAAGAAAGAGCAAATGCTACCCACCAACTCTGATATCAACAGGCCAGCCCTCCTTTTCTGCCACAGCACCAATATCTGACACAGGGTGCGCCAGGTCTGGTGTGAAAGGTCCATTGATATGCGGTTTCAGCTTTAAGAAACAGTGACAAAGTCAGAAATTACAGTAGCCAAGAAAGCCCAAAACACAGCAGCAAATCAATTCCTTTCATAGCTCTATCTGGAGGCTGTTTAAATAGGATTCTCCTACACAAACACTGGAGCAGGAGCTGTCAGTGAAGCAGACCTGAGTGGTTTTTTTTGTATGTTCTAGCACAGCAGTGGGGACGTCACATCGAACTCCCAGCTTGGTCCTCATTCACACAAAGCAAAGTCACATCACAACATCCAAGATGGCAAGCAGTAAGGAAACCTTACCTCACTGAGGTTGATTTCTATCACCTGGTCATATTGACAACCAGAATCCGGTACCAAGTGTTGCTGGAATTCATCCGCCAGCGCAGCTATGTCTGGAATAAGAAAGAATGAAGATCTGAGATGTGCAGCAAATATGAGGGAAAAGAAAAAGCTTGGAACACCTAAACACAGGGATTCCACCATATACTTCCCCAGCCGCTTCATCTACAGACTCCTCGCTTGTATCAGACGACCTACAGGACCGTGCAAGGTCAGAAGTCACATCAGACACCACTGTAGGAGGATGCTGGTCCCGGAGTACACCTTCACTTGAACCCACACTTCTACCCACTTCAACCCCCAAACCCTCTTACCAGCTCGCCCAGTCTTGCCCAAGTATTTCTTCATCCGTGCATTGTAAGGGAAGACCGACGTGGTAGCTCCGATTTCAGCCCCCATGTTACAGATCGTTGCCATTCCTAGAGAAAGGAGTGGGAGAAGAGACCACAGGGTCAATGAGAAAGTCCAAGGCCATCCAATTCTCCAAAAGTCAGTCCATGGAAAAGACAGCAAAGCCAAGAGAGATCAGGGCATTAGCCACAGAAACCTAATTCCACAGAAGAGAGGACACACTGACTACGTAAAGTCTGGCTCAGCCTCTAACATTTCTGAGCAATACAGTGCCCGCGACCAGACTTCTCTGCAAGGAAGGTGCTGAAGCGACACCGATTCTTGCAGATACCGAAAGGGGTGACAGGGAACTCCCTGTCTGCACTGAGCACCAAATATATTTACAGCAGTGAGCGGTGCCTCTGCTACCTGCAATGAATGTCCTGTCCCTCCCTACCATCTCATTTATCTTTACTGCAAGAGCCAGAAATTTGTGAGAAATTTAATGGGTTGAATAAAAAGCTTCCAGTGACGGAAGACAATAAAAAATAAAACCCCACATTTACTCACGGCGCTGGGATCACCCGTGCCTTTCAAGGACCTGGCAACAAAGCTGTAGAAGCTGCTGTTTTACATTTAATGAGCTAGAAGCAGGTATCACAGGTCAAGTTTCTCTGATTTCACAGAAGAAAAATCCCAAATTGCTCTCAGTTTGTAAAACGAAATATTCCAAGTTGTAGCCAAGCCATGCGAATGGAGAGGAGAAGCCCAGCTTAAAGGCTGCACTTCAAGCTAAAGGAAGGGACATGTCTTGTAATTAGGCCCTAACTAGCATCATTACAGACAAATGCAACTTTTGCTGGTTCACACTCTGCACCCAAGACCCACAATTAGCTACTGTACGACTACATGTTACAAACTGCTGCTTTCTGGTCTCCCCTCTGCCCTGCTTTTCTGAAAAGCTTTTTCTTGAGCAGCTGTCACGTGTGTATGCCCATCAACCTGTTTCTTTCCTCTATCCACAGCCTATTTCAGGCTGAAATGAAAACGTCATCCTTCACCTCTGACATCTCCACCCTCTAACTATATGCTGGAACACCTCCACCCTTACTCTTATCCTGACGTGCCATCTTATGGGATTCTTCACAATTAACCATTCAGTGTTCTCAAAGTCACAAGAAGATCTAATGGAGAGGTCACTTTTTCACAGAGAGGGAGTGATATCTTGATACACCACTCTGACTCACTCTCCCAGTTTGCCATGTACTAACTGCCTGGCCAGGCTAAGGGAGAATATTCAGTACTTCTTGCTTGATTCCCTTCCCAGCCTCCCCAGACAACTCAACACTCAGCTCCAACAACAATCCACTCAGATAAGAGATTCGTGTTGTCTTACCAGTGCAAGAGATTGAATCCACACCAGGCCCGTGGTATTCGATGATGGCGCCTGTTCCACCCTTGACAGTCAGGATGCCAGCCACTTTTAGAATCACATCTTTAGGAGAACTCCAGCCTGAAAGCTTGCCAGTCAGTTTTACACCAATAACCTGAGCAACATTAATGGAAAAAAAAAAAAAATAGTACTGACACCATTTCCTTTCAGCAGCCAAAACAATTCCTCAGAATTTTTCCTAACAATCTCAGTGGTCACTGTACCAAAAAGGAGAAAATCCAGAAGTATCAGAACACGTGCACAAGGGCTGAAACCACTGACAGGGCCAACTGAAGGGAGATCACTACTCACCTCTTTCTCTCAGTCCCTAAATAAAAAGGCTGGAAATGGAAACTCAGAACTACCAGTGAAACATCGACCAGCTGTTTGAGCCAATGTGCGATTACAAACAAGACGGTAATGGTATATAGTGCCTTATATACGTAGTGCCTGAAAAATCAATGATTCTTACACATCTTATATCTCACTCTTCACAGCGAAGATTAGTATTCCTTCTGCTCTTACCTTTGGGCATTTGAGCTCCCAAGGGATTCCTGCCATGACATCTACAGCGTCAGCTCCACCCACACCAATGCAGATTCCTCCCAAGCCACCTCCGTTGGGAGTGTGTGAATCTGTGCCGATCAGCATAACCCCAGGGTAGGAGTAGTTCTCCAGAATGATCTGAAAATAAAAAATGGATCGTTTGCTTGCTTGTTTGTTGGGAAAGGAGAGGGAAGACAGCAAGAGAGAAGACAAGAACAAGAATTTAGATCAGTTTGTATTTGCAGATTTCAGTAGCAAGAAAGTATTGAATTTGGTTTGGATGGGAAATTCGCTTCCCTTTCAAACTCCTTGTGGAGGCTGTAATGACAGAACGAGGTACCACATCTCTGCCCCAGGATTCTTGCTCATCCCCGGGTAGTAAGAAAACTTAGAAAGCAGTCTTCACTGGAAGACTCCTTCCCTTCCAGTTTATGCTTTTGCTAAGGTGCCACCTTTGTTAGGACGCAAGAGTCTGTTCCTTAGTCTCCACACCCTTAGTCAACGGCTGAGCAAGTCAGTTCACCTATCCAATGCAAGCGAGACCTTTCATAGTCTTTATGCTCCCACAGCAGTAGAATATCGACAGGCTCCTCCAATCCATGCTGTCAGCCAAAACCTAATCACATAGGAGAATCCCTCACAAATACACCAAGAGGCTGCCCTCCCATTATTCCTGCTACTGATTCCACGCAAGACTCTTCAGCTATTAACAAATCCACAAAACTGCTCTTTAATGAAAAGTGATGAAATTTCAACGGTCGTAACACAGTAGAGAACTCAAGCTAACGAACTTCTCAGTGCATATGTGCCATACCAACATTATGGACAGCCCTTCTGGGAAGCAGAGAACTCGCAGCACGTGCATCACAGAGCAGCTTGGACAGAACTACAGTGGCCCTTTATTGAGAAGACCAAGGCTTTGCTTCTAGTACTCCCAGCTTTATTTGCTTGTAGCTCACATTAACATACTCGTGTGAGAAAGGCCACTTTCAAGGCCTCACTTTGCCAGAGCTGGACTCTGAAGCTATACAACACAACCAATTTTCTCCAGCCAGAGAAAGTTTGCCACAAGAAAGCTGGTAACCGCGGCAAGGAGCTATGTTGCCACGTGACAGATGTTACGAGTGGTTTCAGAACCAAAATGACCTGAGGTGTTCCCATAACCTTTTGGGGAGTTCACCTGTTCTACTTCCTTTCTCTCGTGCGTCACACCAAGTTAAGGTAACCTTAGTAACTAATTTTGTAGCTAAGAAAACATAGCAGAGAGCTCTTGACAAGAGTCACAAGTTCCCTGCTGACAGGACGCTTACCAGTCATGCATTCTCCTCTCCTTTTGCTTCGTGCTGCACTTCAATTTTTACTGCCTGTGACTCAGAGGAACAATGAAAAATGTCTACTGGACCCACAAAGCAAATCAACCAAGAGCAAGTTAGGGAAATCCTGCCACAGGTGTTGGTTTTAAAAACCAAAACGCCTCATTAGGTGGTAAGTTATCTTGGAACAGTCATATTCTTTTAAGCTGCAAGTGCTAAAACAAGAGAATCTCAGACTTGGAAACTGTTTTGCATTTTATTCAAGTTCACATAGCAACTCGTTATGTGTTGCCATTCCTGAGTACTTAAAGTAAGCTGCTCTGTTTGGTGTCCTCATATACTCTCCTAGTTTTTATGGAACCAAATGAATATAAAGTAACCCTAAAAAAAGTACGTTCCCAAAGCTGCTTCCCTTACCACCAAAAGCAATTCACATGAGCCCTATGTAGCCAGCTTCACGGCATCACCTTACCGTCCCAATCGTCCCAAGAGGAGCCAGCCCACAAGCAGTTCAGGCATTTCAAGCTTCTGTGATTCACAAGGCATGCTGCTGGCACTGCCTAATCACACATCAGGTTACAGTTTGACCAAAATAACCCTTAAGAAAAACCACTGTTGTCAAGATAACTGAGAGAGAGCAAGCAAGAAACCCCACCCGCCCCAAATAAAGCAAGTTGTTTCCCTAAGCTGGTGAAATTCTCTAAGGGTTTGCACTTGAGCTCCCTCTTCACCATCAGGTAAAAGGGCCACTGCATGTTCCAAGATTGCAAACATATACCCACACTTTACCTGGTGAATGATTCCCGACCCAGGTTTCCAGAATCCCACTCCATACTTGGCACCAGCCGTTGCTAGGAAGTTGTACACCTCCTGGTTTATGTCCTATTCAGACAGAGAAATGCATAGCATTAGGAACTCACTTTGTTCTTCCATACATCAAGAGCTCATTCAAACACATTCCCTTCCCTCCCATGCCTGTCTGTAGTCTGCTCCGCAGCTTTGTAGCAGCTAGAGGGAGGTGCACATCGCTCTTTTAAAACTAAAAGGGATAAAGACTGTTTGTCACTCAGCTGTAACAGGCCATTTAATTTCATCCAACTTGTAGCTCTACTAAAGCATCTTTTTTAGTTTCCAATTCCAAACGGCACAAGGGAAATAGCACAATTAAAGGAAAACCCTGCCAGTAAGGCATTTAAAAATGCTCTGCTCATTTCTTGTATTCTCAGGGTTTGGGGTTTTTTAACTTGTTTCCCTCTCCTCTTCTAGCCCCTTCTTCCTTCTCTACCAGCTGTTCCTTTTGCTTTACAGATGCTTTGCAGACATTTCAAACCCCTTAGATAAGCATTTTGGCTTTATTTTTACAGATTAAGAAATGGAAGTGGAAATTGTTCACTGCCAGGGGAGTTGGTGGGTGTCATTTCTCATTCTACCAAGTCCCCTGTTTAAGACTCACACAATGCTGCCTTTCTTGCTGCGCTATCACCATTATTGGTGGAGGTCACACCGTGAAAATTGCTTGTGAGAATAACCACGGTTGCCAAGGAAGTATGACACTATTATGTCCTGATAGTTCTTGGCAGAGGAGTGGCAGAGTAGATAAGATAAGCACTAGGAGGAGAGAGTTTCTTAAAGACTGTTCTCATGCAGCTAGGCTTCAGAATAAAGAGAAAGGGGAAATTGGAGATAATGGAAGAATTGTCTCAGCACACATTTCCCAGGAGGCAGCAGCAGTTCTTTACGCCTCGTTTTCCACTGGGAGTCGGGTCACTTCACTCTGTTTGTGCATCCCTCCCCAGTAAAGCATGCTGATGTGCCAGGAGCAGATCCAAACCACCCTCTGGCCTGCCAGCATTCATTGTGTGCCAACTGGCAGCAGGAGAAGCAGAACCCAGTCAGAAGAAAGCAGGACCTTTACTTGCTTCGCTCAGAGCGGATGGCAAAGGAGGGACTCGGCTCAGCTCAGAGCTGCAGCAAATATAATTGCACTACAGAGAACAAATGCAGGAATAGGGGAAAGGGGAAGACAGGAGGTGAAGGGAAGAAAAGAAACTGTCACATTTATTAAGTCCCAAATTCTTAATCGCACAACTTAGGGCTGAGACAAGCAGAGCAAGAACTGCCCAAATTTACTCCTGAGTGGTGTAAGTTGCTTTACTGTAGCCTGAAGGAAGAAGCCAGAAGCAGTTACTTCAACATCAGGAGTTTCTGAGAATAGATATGGACTAAAATCTTAAAATGCAGCTGAGCCCCCACAAACCGCTTACTGTTTATAAATTTTGGTATCAACGTCCAAGGCACAATTCCTCCTGGCTGCGACAGTGGACTTAGGCTAGGTCCACTTGGAGTAACAAGATTTCCCCCACCTCCCCGCTATGCTAAGAGCACGTTCTTCCTTGGCTGATGCATTGTCGTAGGTAGGACAGAGGTGAATATGTCCGTATTTAACAGAAGGTTCTACAGAGGAATCCGCAGTAAAATAGTGAGCGGGGAATTTTAAAAAGGCAGTGAATCAGCAGTTGGACAAACAACACATTGAAATTCCCAAATAAAACCCAACATCCTCCATGCTTCTATACATATTTATACCTACCCTCGCTAGCCCTGAAAGCTGCATATGCTTCAGTTAGCGTTCTTTAGTTGCTAATCCCTAGCAAATGGTTTGGGAAACAAAAGTAGTTATTTGCTCCCCCCTGACAGGATACACCAGTGCAATGCAGACACACATTCAGGAAGTTTTTCACACTGCCATACTGCAGCATAAAGAGCATAACTCTCTAGAGTAATCTGTTTCCCTTTTTTTCCTTTCGAAATAGATTTTTCCTCTTCCCTTAGCTGAAATATCTTCTCACTCTCCAGAACACACATATGACCTGGGCTTCCATTATTAACAGATTAAGACTAGCTTTTCCTGCATTCATGGTCCTTTAAACCACGTAATGGATGAACCTCAGCTGAAAAACTCCCAAAGATCCATTTACTCTGTTTCTTCGCTGCATCTGACCTATCTAGGAGAGCTGACCACCCCAGGCAATCTGTTACCATATCTGATTCATGGCTGTCCTTCTGGGGAAAAAAAATAAATGTATGTCTCCCTTCGACTGGAAGGCGGCTTTCAAACAGACAGAATTTAAGTCTCTGCAATAGTGACCTTGGCTCTTCGAAGATCCTTTTCACCACCTAACTGGGCTTCGATGAGGTGATCACAGTGGATGGTGGAAGGCACAGCCACTTTCGGCAGCCCGCTGCTGATGAACTGTAGCATTGCCATCTGAGCAGTGGCATCCTGCATGGCCACGCGGTCTGGCCGTAGGCGCAGATAGGTCTTGCCTCGCTCAATCTCCTGTTTTGCTGGGTCATCCAGGTGTCCATATACAATCTTCTCAGACAAGGTCAGGGGACGGTCAAGCCTGGGGAGAAGAATTTTAGTATCTGCATCTTGTGTACTTCAACATTTGCCCTTTTAAGCATGTAATAGAATGCTTCCCTATATCACTCAGACTGTTAAGACCTATTAACACGCAGAAACCTGCACGCTCTTCTTACAGCACTAAAATATCAACTGGCAGCTGGCTAAAAACAAGGGCTCAGTCCAGAAAGTTCAAAAGTACAGGGACTGATGTCACTTTATGCTTTCTTTTATAATCTTCCTATACAGTAAAAGAAACATTGACTCTGCTTATTTCTTGAGTCTACCTCAGGACAGCAAATGTGGAGGTGAGACAAAGGTCAGACTCAATTCACAACTACCAGATCCCACAGCAAGCAAGCACAACTAAGCAGAGTTTCATGACCTCAGACCTTTCATCCTGCAGCTGTATCAGTTGAGAAATGTATTTACGTCAGCAGTGACATCTTCTGAGAAGTAACTAAGTAGATACAATGACTTGAAATGAGAGCTACTGCATTTAATAAAGGATGCAAAGGCTGAAGGACATGTCATACAAACCACAGCC
>NW_009621571.1:0-42872 GCF_000690535.1 Cariama cristata | reverse complement strand
CCTCCCGCGCCGGGCCGGGGCCCGGCTGTGCTCGCCCCGGGGACCGCGGGGGCTCCCCCGCCTCAGCTTAGGTGGCCGCCTTAATCTTGCAGAGCCATCGGGGATTTTCTCTTTTATCTAAACGAACCGTAGCTGCGGATCGCGGAGCTTCCCGGGAACCTCCTTCTGTGCAGCTGCGAACTGAGAGGAAATTGGTGAGATGAGGTGCAAGAAACCATTTGGACTTGGAAGCTGCACAGCCTCTGTCCCTCATTCCAAACATAACAATATTAAAAAAAAAACAACCCCAAACTCTCCCTAAAAATGGCATAGTTCTGTTCTTAATAGCCTGTGAAAATCATAATGCCAGCGTTGGAAAAGATCCATGACTAATGGATGCAGCACGGACAAACCGGTTTATCTGTTTCCTTGTGAGCTGGTGGTGAGGTAGGGTTGTAAATGGAGTGAGAGAGCAGCAGTCTCTGAACATGCAGTTTGAGGCAGGAATTAAAGGAATTTGCTTAATGAATGAGAGAACAGGAAGTGGACTTGGCAAGTCATCCTGTCTGTACCGCCTGCTTCTGTCAAATCGGGCATCCATTTCAAAATATGAACTGGGTATCATCCATCTGCATGGACTTTGCTGCTTCAAGTTTTTCAGCTTGGGAAATGGTTACTGCAACTTCCAGCTCCCCTTGGGAAGTGTTTTTGTGGTTGACTGGAAGAACTGTCTTGGTCACTCCAGGAGGAGGCCTAGCCTGAAAAACAGTAATAGGGCTGGCAAACTCCAGAAGTATCTAATCTCTGTGCCCAAGGGAACAGACACATCTGTCTCCTCAGAGATGTCATTGGTTAAGGGAGTTTAACAGTGAAGAATAATTACACTGTCACTTTCCCCCCTTCCCTGCCAATGTCTAGTAAACAGTGATTGTAGTAACCTCAAATGAATTCCTAAGAGCTACAGTGCAGCTGTCCGAGTGAGAAACTTGGGATCATAGTGGTTTTGACATCAGATTTTCCTTAGAAAGAAGCACACAGTTCTTAGATTTAAAACTAGCAAACATAACCAATCCTGCTGATTGTGTTTGGTCTCTACAATAATTACAAGATAATATCGCGCTTAATATGTCATAGGTGTGATGTGCTGCTTTGCATATTAAATGACTGTTGCTGCCATGGCTAGTGTTGTGTGACTTGCAACATTGCCGATATTAGCATTGTGGTACTTGTGTTTTGGGTGGGGGGCTAGCAGCTTCTCAAGGGACTTGTACTGAGGTCATATTCTATTTTTTGCTGCCACCTGCTTTTGCTCTTAAATAATTTGATCTTATTGAAAGGACTAAACCTGTGATCGAGAGACTCTTCCCCAGCATGGAGGCAGCATAGAGAGGTAGGGGAAACTGTGGGACTCCTGCTGCTAACATGTAGGACCAAACTCTTCTTCAGGATTCATTCTTTCCCACTTCTCCCTCCAATTTGAGTGCAGTAGCTCCAAAGCAGTACTCTACTAATGGAGATTAGTAGTACCTGGGAGTAGGAATGCAGTCTGCCTCCTCAGTGTGGCTTCTGCAGTTGTCTCTAGGTGGTGGGATAAATGGGGAGGGAAATGAGAAGGAATGTGGGAGCTGGTAGTGTTTGCTCTGGCTGGGTATCTGCAGTGCAGTTTTATCAGCTCTAACTTAGTATTATGTGTTGTAAACATCTAGGGTCATGAATAAATAGTACATGGGTGCTTATTGTTGACTGGTAAGGAAGTCATAAAAAGACTGGGCCTTCACTCCTCTTCATAATGCCTCACTCTCACCCATATTTAGCTTTATCAGCTTAATCTCTTTTTTTTTCCCACATTACTTCCAAGAAATTGGCTTGGCTACGGTTAAATTGTCACATTTAAAATTAGAGTAATAGATCTACTATGCTGCTTTTTGATGTTAAATCCAAAAAAGTTACAATTCCTCATAGTTGTGCTGAGTTTCAATGAGCCTATGTCAAATTTTTCTGTACCTTAAGTCAATCTGTGTACTGGTTATACCTGTAGCCATTTTAATGAATGTGGCTTTAAGTGCTTAGAGTAGCTGTTAGTGCTGTAATTACTCAATTCCAAATTCAGCCTGTTGCTGATGAAACATTATTTCACTTCAGTTCAGAGTCTTCCTGAGATAGTTGTGTGTACTTTACGAAAAGAACTGAAGCATGCAGAAAGTGCTCTCCAGAGAAACTAAACATAAGTTGCAGTGCTAAATACTGGAGTCTTTTCTCCCACTCTCTCTAGCTGGAAGTGGATAAATGGTAGTGTGAAGTGAAACAGTGAACTTGGTCTGTGTAAAATTGGAGGAGTACTAGGGATCAGCAGACTGTTTACATTCCTTGTGAAGCTCATTTTTTTTATGTTGATCATCCTTCTGCCTGAACTGTAGCTCCAAGCCTATGCAGGAGGAGTGACTGCCAGTCACGGTGCACGTTTAAATTTGAAGTTGTTATAGCTCGTACATTCAAGTCCTGTGTGGGCATATGAGCTGAAAGATGGAGAATAGCTGCAGTAAAAGAAAGGTACCCAGGTCTTGATGTGGTAGTAGTCGGGCTGAGAACAAACTCAAGTCTTACTGCTTGTTTTGCTGTGTTAATGCAATTGAACAGTTGTTTTTAGACGTGAACTCTGTAGCTATGAGTCTTCACAAACTCATGAAGAACTCGCATCTTGCTCGTTCTTCCCCCAGAGGGTATCACAGTTAAGTCCCACAGCAAGGGAGGGGAATAATATAAGGACTTAAGTTTTTATCTGCCTGGTGGCTGACCAGCTGCAGCAGTGCAACGTATGCTAGCCCTGCTATAGTGAAGTACTAGTGCATGCTATGCTGCTGTGATTTAATTAGTTTCTTAACCCCAGTACTTCTGTTGGAGCAGTGAATTATATATTATTTACCAGATTGAACTCTTCCAAGGGGATTGTAGTTTATAGAGGAAGTATGGTAAAAGACTGAATACACTGATACATAGACTGGAAGCAATATGACTGGAATTTGGTGTACAAAGTGTTCTTGATCTAAAATTAAACTTTTCCTTTACTTAGTCATTCGTTTGCTCTTAAAAGTTTCTTTGTTCCCTTTTGAGCTTTTTTCACTTTTCACTAACAAATCTCTGCTTTCCTGCAGAGAAAACTGTTGCTTATGCAAAGTCTCAGGTTCCTGGGCTGGGGACTCCATCCCTTAGGTGGAGAGACACATGGAACTGTAGACAAGGTTCTGCTTTCTATTGAATAACTAAGGCTCTTGAGCACAGCCAGCTAGTGTGGAAAAAAAACAAACCACCTTGTGTGCATGATGTGCTCTTGATGCGTAAGTTTTATGTGTCTTGGTGCAGCACTGGGAAGTTAAGGTATCCTGGTTTTAAACATAAAGGATGTAAATTTACTTACATCATTTTCTGGACAAAAACACTTTCTATTTGGATAGTCTGAGATGTTAAGAATTACTATCTGTTGTGCAATAGGCATGACTGAGCTGAAGTGTAATGGCTTTCTTGAGTTTGCTTTGGCTAGACATGGGGACTTAAAAGCACTCAGGATATTTGCAAGCTGTAAATGACTTTTTGGACTTGTATTCAAAAGGCAGGGCTAAATATCATGACTTGATTCAGCTGTTTAGTGTTGAAGAGACCGTATTTGCTCTCTGGATTGAAAAGTGCCCTATGTGTGGTAGGGAGCCTCATTCAACAGGTGATCTAATCCTCATCACGGGCATACAGGAACAGACTTTTGTGTAGGGAGTAACTGTCACTTAAGACAAATGCCTAATTGCAACAAAAACCTGTGAGTCAGTGGTCTTCCATGTTTCAGCTCTTGTATACTGCCTTGATGTCCCTCACCTGTCAGGATGGGAACTATAGCAGGAGATGAGGTGAGGGTGCGCAATTGAGAAGGGATGTCCAACAACTGTATGCAGATCCTTGTTGAGCATGATTATAATTTTATATAGTCACATGAGTAAAAGAGTTCTGAGAAACTGTGTTAACACATTCTTCGTTTGTGTTATGCTTAAAATGATATGTGCTTACAGAGCTTTTAGCAGGCAATTTTTAATTGGATACCTATGCACTCCATAGAAAGGGAAATGCATTAGAAGGCCTAATATTTAGTAGAACTCTTCTGTAAAAACATCTCAACTCCATTTCTTAGCAAATGGTCCTGTGCTGGTAAAGTAGAATGGGGAAAGACTAAATCTCAGATTAATAGTTGTATTTCATCCTAAGTGTGGGACTTAAGTATATTCATTCAGGTTGAGAATCAATTAATACATCTCCGCTTAATCTTTACCATGTCGGTAAGTTCTCGGTATCTATAAGATGCTTAAAAGTAAGTTTTGTATCTAATCCAGCCTGCAGTAATACCAGATATCTATGAAGCAAAAATCTGTATCTGGTTCATTCAGCCTGATAGTGAGGATAGTTCTAATGCCCATTACCTACCTGGACAGTATAGGGCATGAAAGGGTAGAGAGGCATTAGACTGTTACTTGTAGAACAGAATGTGATCTTTTCCTCTACAGCAAGGCTTACAGTAACGTACATGGGGGTGCTTGGTAGGGTTTAACTGGATTACCCAAAAGTAAAGCGTGGGGTAAAATTATGGAAGGAGGTTATGTCCACAATAAATGTCTCTGGAATGACATTAGTAATATTGAATCCTTCTGTTCAGAAGACCACCTTAGTTTAAGAGTACTGCTTGCCTAAGCATCATTAAAAAAAAAAGAACTTAGTAGTGATCGAGAGGCCTGATGTTCACTCTTTTATGAAAATAAACTGCAAAATCTGTAATTAATGTATAGAAACTTCAGTAATGACCTGTAGCACCTTCACCTGGGGCCTTTTAAGACATATAGCTAAATGCTTGCTACCTCCTGTAATAAAGTGTTCTTAATTCTGTGCTTGAGGATGGGGGGAAGATGCTTAGAACAACATACTCCAGATTGTCTTGGCAGGTTTGTCCTGTCCAGGGTAGAGGTGATACTGGCTGACGTCCATTTATTTGGTGCTAAAGGGATTCTGCTCATGTTCTTATGTGTAGTCATAAGGAATATCCATCTTACACTGCTTCCATGTTAATAGGAGCACATACAATCTGATGAGGATATGATCTGATGATCACTCCCCTGTTCAGTGTTTTCAGGCTGCCAAAATGTGAAGCATTGTCATCATGCACTGAGGCTTGCAGTATTCACATGACCATCCTTTAGGAAGTATTGACATTTTGCCTTAAAGATAGAACTGACTTCCCTGATAATAAGGATGACAGTGATAGTCATGCATAAATTGGCAATACATTTTCTGAAAGCTTTGCTAGATTTTGTAACAGTTTAAATGGGAAATCTTAATACCAGACCTTGATACAAAATCTTAATTATCTTAGTGAAGATACCCAAAGTGTTGTTATTCAAAATGGACCAGATTTTGAAGTCAATAACCTTGGGCTTAAAGCTGAACTTCAAGTAGGCTAATGCCTCAAGATTCTCACCATGCAGAATGAGTGGCCAGGGGCTGTCTCTTGAAGAGTAGGTCAAGCTGAAGTAATTGAGAAGAGACCTTGAAGAGGCTGTGTTTCTACTTCAGTACTCTGCAAATACATCTGAGTTTGGATTAATTAAATCGAATTAGGAACTTGGCTTGGCTGCAGTTAATATCTTGACCACTCTTGTGACACTTAATCAGTCTCTTGGAATGGACTGTATTGGTAGATGAACTCAGATCATGCTCAGCATGAAAGTGCTCAAGCGTCTACTACATGAACATGTAATTTGTCATAAGTGGACATTTGTCCAGTATAGAGCATGTGACCAAGAACAGTGGAATTGAGAGCCCATCATTTATTTCTCTAGTGTTCAAGGTCACAGAAGTTGATGGAGCTACAGCTTGCATGTTTATTAGGTACTAAAACTTTCTGTGTTACATGTGAAAAGTACGTGAGTTATCTTGATAAGGAAACTTCTTTTCTTACTGACACAGAAACCTGTAATAGCTGCATGCCCAGTGGACTTGTTTTGAAAACTCTAGCTGCGTGCAGCTTCTGATGATCTTGTGCCTCAACTTTGATCTCTTTTGGAATGAATGGCACCTACTGAAGTTTACTAGTATGTATTGAAGTATTTACCTATAAAGTGAGAGGTGTTAGCTGAATGGGTCTTAATTTTGTTGAGAGGCACTTGCAGGAGGGAGTAAAGGTCTTTACACATGTGTACATTTGGCTTGTGTTGCATTACTGAAACTTGAGTATGTCATGATTAGCAGTTACTGAGTCAAATAGCTCTTCATTAGTAAGCTGAACAGAATACAAACAATTACTGAGTCCTGACACACCACACTTGTAGTATCTCTGCTACGTACCCAATTTATGGTTTGGTGAGTAGCTTTACAGGAGCTGTAACAGGCCATGATCAGCCAGATCAAAACACACCAAAACAGTGTTTGTGACACTATCATGGGACTTGCGGCCTAAGGAGTTTAGTCTGTTGTAAGAAGGTCCTGGTGGTGGGTATCAAAGGAGTCTAATGACTTAGTGATGCTGGTGGTAGTTTTCATCCTGTCTCCTTGAGCGCAGTCATTTTTCACTTGCAGTGCACTGAAAAGCAGTGTAGGTTAATCCCTTAAGAAGCTTCAATGAAGCTGATACAGTTCCTCTGCTTAAAAAGCGTTGCTTTGGGGCATAAAGCAGGTGCTCAGGCTTGTCACAGTTACTGTTATATAAAATGCAGCTTGCATACATACCAAGCTGGGGTGTGCTGCATAGGTAAGTCTGATTTACTGCAGACCAATTGAAGGGGTGATAGTCATTCACTACCACCTCTTCCTGTTAACCTGAAGTTGGAAGTGAATGGAAACAAAGTTTGCACAAAAGGATGAAAATGAGAAATAGCCATCTTCTAGGGCAGTCTATTCAGTCACACAAAATTACTTTTAAGTTGCATTAAGAGTAACTGTTTTGTAGTTACTGTCATATGATTGAGCACAAGTTATGTTTTGAGAGTTGAATGTAAGGCTGGAGAGGGTCTGCATTGAAATCCCTGCCTCTGTTGTTGAGCCAAATGGCATGACATCTTGAGCAAGGAGAGGTGGAATGACTAATTATTTTAACACATCTTTCTTACCTTTCACTGGTAAGAATTAGATTCTGAGAAGCAAGATGAACAAGTCCACTTGTAAAAATAGGCCATTTGAGACCTGCTACATGGACTTCATTCCATAATGTTGCTAGGAGTGGGTTGCATAAGGGTAATTGGTTCTTTCCTTAAGACTCACTGATGCTGTACGTTGTAGTTTTGCCACTTAATAAGTTTTTAATGACAAATTTATCAGCCTTGCTGAATCTGGAATAGTGATGCTAATGATAGTATATAGCCTATCATGTTACTAGAACCAGGTTAAGCAATAAATGCTTAAGTTAAAACTCCTTTTAGTTTTCATCGGTAAAAACTTTGGAATCTCTTTAGGACTTGGAATACTGAGAATTGTATAGTCCTTTACCTGTGGAACAAAGAATCGGAAGATCCAGATCTTAGTTCCATAATATACATTCTTGTCACAGAAATATCCAAGTCTTACATTTCTTTCTGGAGAAGATTTTAGACAGAGGCTTGAGTTAAACCTTCAACATGGGAAGGACAATAAAGCACTCTTTTGTCTTTCTAGCTCCAAAATTTAGGCATTAACCCAGCAAACATTGGATTCAGTACCCTAACAATGGAATCTGACAAGTTCATCTGCATCAGGGAGAAAGTGGGGGAGCAGGCACAAGTAGTGATAATTGACATGAGCGATCCAACAACACCCATCAGACGTCCAATTTCTGCCGAAAGTGCCATCATGAATCCAGCCTCTAAAGTAATTGCACTAAAAGGTGAGTAACCCTTTACTGCAGTATGAAACCTGCTGTTTAGCTGTATTACTGCTTATATATGCTCTTAAGCTTAAGATTTATGTGAACTTTCTGAAAAGAATGTATATGAGGATAAGAACTCTTGCCTGAACTTGCATGCTGTATTTTTGGCAGTGGATTTTTCAGTAATCTGTGGATGATTTGCCTCCAAGTAGGTGTGAGATGCTTGGGCCTGGCACTACAGCCTCCTATTCTCACTGAGGACCAGGGCAACATATGGTATACTTTCCCTTTAAACAGGTGGTGTAAACATAATGGACACTTGTAAAGATGAACAGCCATGAATGAAAGCCATTCTTACTCTGCTCTGTCCTGGCTTGCTCTTGTAGCTCTGAAGAGCTTACTAGATAACAACAAAATGTTGTAAGGATGGCCAGTAACTGTGAAAGTCTGAATGTACAAGCATGTTAAGTTTGGCAATCATGAGATCTTGCAGATAGAAGACCTTTGCTTACCAGTGGTGTTGATACTGTCTTTAAGTAGCACTTTGAGGTCAAGAAATAATTTTTAATACATCTGTCTCTTTTCTTAAATAACCAACTTCTGGTATTTAATCTCAATAACTGTTACTGACTATGTACTTTTCTTCCTGCATCTTGTATAAACAGATGGTGAGTGAACTTTGTCATGATACTTTGTGTTTGGTAGTACAGAATGGTCTAATCTCATAAAAAGTACTGGACTTCACAGTAGCCATTTGACAGTTCACTTCATAGCCAGGTGGGGGATCTTAATCCTCAACTGGTATTATAGTGAAAACGTTCTCCATTGGCTTGTTGCTAACCATTTGGCTGCTTTGACTATTGACTGTACCAAGTGAAGAAGAAGAGTGTGCTCTTAATGTTTGTGTGTGTGTATACGATGGAAGTACAGTTGATAGACAAAACCAAGTTGCAATATTTTTATGAGAGACCTCTGCTAGCATGTCCTGTGTGCTATTCATTCCTGCCTAAGTGTGTTTTTTATTGTGAAAAATCATGGTGAAATTACTTTGGGGTCCAAAAAATAACTGTAACTTCCTGTCTTTGATCTTGGGCTTATACTGACATTACAGGAAAACTAATGTGTTAATGTTTGACTTCAGCTGAATCTGTGATTCAGCTAAGATGTTTATACATCTTGCAACAGACTGCCTTACCTGGAGCGTGGGTAAAGGTAACAGTGAAAAACTAATTTCAGATCTGTTAAAGACTTCCCTGTACTTAATCTTGGACTCCTTTAAACAAACCATGTTGGTGAGGAAAGTGCTTTCTCTGGACTAGCGGAGCTTCATCTAGCTCTTAAAAGGAAACTATATCATCTGGTTTTAAGACTAACCTACTAACTGAATAGATTATTATCAACTTTAAAGAGTATAGCTTTATTCTTGCCAGTGTTAAGACTTGGTCAAAAGGAATATCGTTGTATCTGTGCAGAGTGAATAAGCTTATCCTCTGAACAGATAAGGTTGATGTTACATTGACGTGCAAAGTTGTGTTGTCATATATTGCAAACTTATTGATAGAAGAAGATATCATGAAACTAATGACCAAAGGGTTGGGTAGAAAAGAGGATGAATAGAGCTAGCGACGCAACGTGTTATTACCCACAATAGCCAGCAGAACTACAGTGAACTGAAGTGGTTTAAGTCATCTGTCACTGCAGACTTTTCCCTGCTGATTGACATACTTCAGTAGTCAAAATTGTTGTGTATTGTGACTCAGTGTGCCATGATTTGGAGTTGCTCATAATTTGAGGATTATTGAGCAATAAACATACAAACCCATCCTCAGAAAAAGAAATGAAATGGTTCTTGATTTAAATTGAAATACAGTATGCACAATTTCATTTCTGGATTGCATGTGGCATTCTCCTGGCATACCAAGGTTTATGCTTTGTCCTTGAGTTCATGAATCTCTTGCTTTGCTCTGTACTGAGAGTACTCCCCAGTCTGTGTAAGTGGAGAATGCAGCACTCAGGGTGCTTCCATTCTTTGTGGAATGGAGAAACTTCATGCTCCAGTGAACTGAAATGTAAAATCTTGTGCCAATGTTCAAAAAACAAATCTGCTTACTTGACTGCAGCTGTAGAGCATAGTTTAAGTAGACTGATCAGTCTGGTAGCTTGATCAGAAAAGCTTACATAAGTCTGTTTTTTGTCTCAGATCTTGACTTAAGAAAGTGTTCAAGTAGACGTAAGACTCAAACTCACATTTCCCCTCACTATGACTTTATAGCAGGTTCTGCTGTCTCTTATTCCAATTAATGGATTTTTTGTAGTTTAATTACAGTGTAGAGTTCTGAAGTTTGAATTTGTTGTCACATTTAAGAAACTGTATTGCCATAGCTCCTGTGACTGCAACATCCAGAGCTAGCTGCCTGATGAAGCTTCTAAAGCTGTCTTCAACTAACACAGCAGTCAAACTTACTCTAGAAAACAGACAAGCATGAGTTTTTAGCTTGTTTTAGTAGCTTATCAGTTTCTTCTATGTTCTTAAGCAGGATGTCCTTCCTAGTTTTCCTTTTGAGGAAGATGGACTTTGAGAGCAGTTTCTGTATGCACATACGAGTATTCCTGTTTAGGTGGTGACTGGAGCCCTTGTCTGCCTTCTGCATGTGAGGCTGTGCACTGTGGAAGTTCCAAAATCAGTCCCTTGATAGCACCAGTCCACTGCTGGACAAATTGTTGTCCAATACAGTAAACATGCTGTTTCCAACTGTCAGCTTGCAGCTGGTGTTAGGCCTGGGCTTATTGCATTTGTATAATACAGTAATTGCATGTACAGAGCAAGGTCCTCAGAAACAGGCTGGTTTTGGTCCCAGGGAAGCTAGCAAGTTGTCCTAGGAACTAGTTGATCAGGTTAACACTTCTTTATGCAGTTAATCCAGGGAGCATAAACAATGCATGTGGTAGCTCTGAAGTCTTATGTTGTCTCTTCACACTGCATTAAACTAGCATAATGTATACAGTAAATTGATCATATTAAAATGTTATAGAGGAGTCCAAGATGCATATTAACTTGGGGTTAGTATCTCATGAGAGTGATTCCTCAGTGGCCAGCAGCCTTCACCTATCAAAACTTCCCAGTAGAGGGAACATCTACCAGTTTGACAGTCAGAAGTGTTACTAACAGGGAAAACACTTCTGAAATATGAATAGAAATAATGGCATTACAAGCCAATACTCTAGCAGTCTGAGTGGGTGTCCTGTGAACAGAAAACAATATTCCTAGAGCTGAGTCATCTCATCTGCAGTGAAGTAAAACATCCCTTTGACTTCCTGAAAGGAATAGTCCCTTATTCTTTATAGCTTGGCTCAATTAACATGAGTTTTAAGTCTACCATTACTAGGGTAAGGCTTTTGGTAGTTAAAAGGAGTACTAAAGTCAAACTTAAACCTTCAATATAGTTACCTAAATCATGAAACAGTAACCTTAACTGGAACTAAAGTTCCAAACCTTTCTATAATATTTCTGAACTTTTGACAGTCCTCTTCAATAGGCACTTGCTGTATTACTGTTGTGCGGAGCTCATCCATCTCCTAGTTAAGTGCACAGTTTGTTCAACAGAAAAATAAAACAGAAGCCGTGGTCTTTGGCTATCTCAAGAGCTGTTGCAAGTCCTGTGCTGTTATTCAGTCCAGGTCATCTGCAGCAGGTACTAAATTGACACAAACCAGAGCCATTCTTTCTGTTAATTATACTGAATGCCAGCTACTAAGCAGCTATAACTTGGTATACCAATGCTGCTACCTAAACCAGAGTTTACATGAGCTCTGTAGCTTAAACTGTCTTTTAACTACAGCTTATAGTTAATTAAAATGTCTATGCTTGTCACTTGTTGGAACGTCCATGTAAGTGTCCATAGGAAGTAGACTTTTTTGCTTCAGAGATGGTAGAGGTGTTGGGGGTGGGGAGGGGATTCTCTTTAATAAGAGTCAGGTGTCAAAGGAGACTGAGGTGTGACAGGTCACTAACCCTGTCTGTGCTATCACTGGAATAGTGGGTTAAACGAGGTGCTTGTAAATAGGCAGACTACAGGATGGCCATTGTGGTAATCTGTGTTTCTTGGGTTTTGTCATACTAGCTGGGAAAACACTTCAGATTTTTAACATTGAGATGAAAAGTAAAATGAAAGCCCACACAATGGCAGAGGAAGTGATCTTCTGGAAATGGATATCTGTGAATACAGTTGCCTTGGTGACAGAGACAGCAGTCTACCACTGGAGCATGGAGGGAGAATCACAACCCCAAAAGATGTTTGACAGGCATGCAAGTCTTGCAGGCTGCCAAATCATCAATTACAGAACAGATGAACACCAAAAATGGCTGCTGCTGATAGGAATTTCAGCACAGGTAAGTTACCGGGGAACAGCATGCTATGAAAACCATTGGGAGAGCCCTGGTTCCACTTAATAGCTGCTATCGTTTCTTAGCTTTGGTTTCTATAGATCAAAAATTCAAAATGTCTTTTGTGTAGGAATAACCTGACCTTTAATGTGATTAAAGTGTTGGAGGAAGGGATGAGAGGCATTTGCTGCTTTTTTAGTTTACTGTCCGAAAGGTCTTGCTATAAACATTGGAAATCTTATCTCTAAAAGCTGACCTTTCTTCTTTTTTTCTAGCAAAATCGTGTGGTTGGTGCAATGCAGCTGTACTCAGTTGATAGAAAAGTCTCCCAGCCTATAGAGGGCCATGCAGCAGCTTTTGCAGAATTCAAAATAGAGGGAAATGCCAAACCTTCTACCCTCTTCTGTTTTGCTGTGAGGAGTCCTGCAGGGGGCAAGGTAAAGTCTGCAACTGTTTTTGTGTTCTGCTATGGCAGAACTATTTACCAACAGAACTTCAGTGATCACACAGTTTAGTGTATGCTCTCTGAAAAACAGCTTGAGAACTGTGTGTGCAGCGTATTTGGTAGCATCAAAATGCTTTCTTTCAATAGGATACAAACTGCAAAAACTCTGAGTTGCTTGGGTGAAACAGACATAAGGACAAATGTAGATTCAGTGAAAACTGAGCTCAGGCTGTTAAAGCGTCAATTTATGCCTGTATGTGTCTTTGTGTGTATGAAGTGAAATCATTAAGTGACCTCTTAGGTCTTGAATTCAGTACAGAAAGAGACTAGATAAGCCTTAGTGCTCTAGGTCGGTTGTTTGCATCAAACTGATAATGGAATTCAGTAGCAGTTGAATATGCTGCAACTGCTGAGCAGTCTGTAAAGAGCTGAGGTAACACTAAAATGTCTTGAGCTTTCTAGTCTTGTCCTGCAAAGTTGTTGATGAATTGACAAGTCTCACTTAAAACATCTTGAACAAGTAGTCTTGAATAGAAATATAGTCTGCTTTCATAGAAAGCATGGGGGTTTTGTGATCTTTTCCTGGTTTTTGCTTTATCAAGTTCCAGAAAGCTTGTCCCTCTGATAAATATCTGGAGCACAGCTCCCCAGACTGTCTTGGTTCAGGATTGGGCAGATATTCATCAGCCAAGTGAGGCAGATGACTTCAGTAGCATATTTGAAGAGAGGAACTTCTTTCATGTGGCTGTACTTGCAGGCAATCTTGTGACATGTGCTCTTTTCTTCCTAGCTACACATAATTGAAGTAGGTCAGCCAGCTACTGGAAATCAGCCATTTGTTAAGAAAGCTGTTGATGTGTTTTTCCCACCTGAGGCACAGACTGACTTTCCTGTGGCAATGCAGGTAAGTGTTTGACCCCACAAAAATCAACTTTATAGCCTGGCAAGTAGCTTCCATCTGTGTTGTAAAGAATGCTTTGTGGTAGTGCTTTGCTGTCATTTCTCCTAGTTCTGGAGGTGGGGGGTTGTTAACAGATTTGTGAAGCCTGCACATTAAAACAGTAACCCACACAGATATATAGGCTGTTCCAGTATTTGTCCAGATATGTCAACCTAAGGTTTTACTTAAAAAAAAACAAAACAAAACCAAAAACCACCTACAAAAAAAAAAGCCCCAACAACAAAAAAACAGACCCAAACAAAACCTTAATAGTGTCTTCTGGTAGAATGTCTCTAACATTGCCTTGGCTGTTGAACTTCCTACTAATGTTCAGAGTTCTGGATAAGCATGTTACAGTGCTTGATGTATCTTCACATGAAGGTGGCATTTCATCTACAGTGGATGTCACTGTAAGAGACAAATGGAGTGAGGAATCCTATATCAGCACACCTCCTGTAGTAGCAGTACAGAAAAGGCAATTTGGGACATTAATGGGAGATTCTTTAGGAAAGAACATAGCTGATTGCCTTGACAGACCAAACTTCAGTTAGCATTTCTGCAGTACTAGAAATTGTGTAATAAAAGCAAATTATCTCAGAGCGTGCAACTACTGACCAGTCTAATAGACTGGCTTCATAAATGAACCAAGAAGTGCCTTTGAGGTAAACAAAGCAAGCTGTCCACATGGCAGGATTCATGTGGCCCTGTGCTTCAACTTGAGGCTTAATTAACAAAACATCTAAAGACTTTTTCCAAAGTAAAAGTACTTCTTTGTCTGAAGACCATTTTGGCTTGAAAGCCTCTCCAGTTTAAGTGACTTGACAGGTAAGCTGGAGTGCTCAGTAGCTGAGCTTGACTTAGGTTCTGCTGGTGCTTTGGGTAGGCCTTGTTGGAAGAGAGAGGGTTTATCTCATTAGTATTTCTGAACAGAAACTTGTATTGACGTATCTAGACTAGAATGTTAATTATGTCCAAACTTTCTTCCTCAGCCTGGCTCACTAGTATGAGGAGTATGTCCTTTGCTGCAGACTAGTATTAATTTCCCCTCAACCTCTCTATTCAGTGGAACTATGGCTCCAAATGACCAGCAAGGCTGTTCACTGCTTTGAGTCTGTAAGGAAGAAGCCTGAAGCTATATTTGTTCTTAGTGTCAATGCAAAGGCATGTCACTGCAGTAGTGTCTTGTGACTAGGCTAAAGGCAGCTGTCTGAACTGTTACAGTCTTAGTCTTGACTAATAAAAACTCATCTTTTGGCAGATTGGAGTTAAGCATGGCGTTATCTACCTGATTACAAAGTATGGATATATTCACATGTATGACTTGGAGTCTGGTGTGTGCATCTACATGAACCGTATTAGTGCGGATACTATCTTTGTCACAGCTCCTCATGAACCTACCTCAGGCATTATTGGTGTGAACAAAAAAGGACAGGTAAAAAGCACCAGCATTCTGGTTTTGAGCCTTCTATAAAACTCAGATGGAATGTAACAAACCTAATGGGTGACTTAATAGCAACAAATGTCACGGAAGGGAGCAAGTAACTATTGGATTAATCAGTTTTTAACCTCTCCTAGTACAGAACTGCTTGGGAAGGAACTTGGTCTTTTTAATAATCTACTACTTCACTGATGGGCTGCATAGCCATTTGGTTGCCATATTTCATAGTAGTTGTGGAAAGGACTGTAGTCCTCAATATGCCTTTTGTCCTTTCCAGGTGCTTTCTGTATGTGTTGAGGAAGACAACATAGTGAACTATGCTACGAATGTCCTCCAGAATCCTGACTTGGGACTGCGTATGGCTATACGTAGTAATCTAGCTGGGGCAGAGGAGTTATTTGCCAGAAAGTTCAACACATTGTTCGCTCAAGGAAGCTACGCAGATGCTGCTAAAGTAGCTGCATCTGCACCAAAGGTAAGTGACTCCAAAAAGCTTAGAAGTCATGGGGATTTGCCTTTAGCTTAGTGGACTTGCTTAGCTCACTTGCATTTCAGTACTTGACATTCAAAAACTAAAGTGCTGCAATACTAGCCTTGGTTCTCTCTAGTTTGGTGGTTGTGACTAATGTATTCTCCTGTATTCTATAAAGGAGTGTCTGCTATACTTACCCAACCGTAGACTGGACTTGCTGTGGCCACTGACTTCTTGCTAGAATATCGTGGGTTTGAGGATCTCCGCCCTGAAGGCTTAAGAGTAGATGCTTCAGTGTATAGCTTAAACTGTTTTTTGACTAGTACTATTCAGCCTTCAGTAATTAAACATTGCTTCTCTCTATCTGGTTGCCTCTTCAGGGAATTTTACGTACGAGTGATACAATCAGGAAGTTCCAGAGTGTACCAGCTCAACCTGGGCAGGCCTCTCCCCTGCTCCAGTACTTTGGAATATTGCTTGACCAGGGACAGCTGAACAAGTTTGAGTCTCTGGAGCTTTGTCGCCCTGTCCTACAGCAGGGCCGCAAGCAGCTTCTGGAAAAGTGGCTGAAGGAAGACAAGGTAGGCTTGACCATGACACTAGCTTAGTTCTGTTGCCTTGTGACAATTGAGTGTGAACAATACTTTTGTTGTTACTGCATCTCTGAATTCTTTTGTTTGACAAAATACCACTTCTGATTTCAGCTGGAGTGCTCAGAGGAGCTGGGAGACTTGGTGAAGACAGCTGACCCAACCCTTGCACTCAGTGTCTATCTTCGTGCTAATGTGCCAAACAAAGTGATTCAGTGCTTTGCTGAAACTGGTCAATTCCAGAAAATAGTGCTGTATGCTAAAAAGGTAAAGTTGTTTATCACAAATTGCTAGACTCTATCTTATGTTTAATGTGTACATTCTCAAGCTATCTTCCATGAGATAAGTTTGATTCCTGTCACTTAAAACTGATAAGTAGGTAAGACTGAGAAACTGTTTTCTTCATTCTCATTGTGCAAATGATAGTGTATGACTAAGGTGTGAGCAGTCTGCAAAAAATTAAATTCAGAACATCCAGAATTTTATGATCTATCAAATTAATGGACTGGCTTAAGCTTGTTCTGGAGAATAAAGATAAGATTCTTGCTAAATTAATAAGACTTTTTTTATAGATTACAAAACAGTTTGCCTGTTGTCTACTTGTAAGTTTAGGACCTTACTTGATAGATAGTGCCTTAAGACTGAAAGATTTGTTCCTAGCCATTTTCTTACCTAGCAAGAGAAATGTCCTGGCACAAGTTCAGTTGCTAAGTAGGTGAATGCTGAATTTCTGTGTCAACAGACAAGCAGTGCTTTGGAGAATTTCTGGAAGAAGAGGACTAGGCATGGCAACCTCACAGCAGTTCATAGTGCCTATGCTAAAGAATCTGAAGGCTTAAATGATGTGTAAATCTTCCCAGACATGCATGACTTTTTCTGAAATGTCTAGGTTGGCTATACCCCAGACTGGATCTTCTTACTCAGAAGTGTGATGAGAGTCAGTCCAGAGCAAGGCCTCCAGTTCTCCCAGATGCTGGTACAGGATGAGGAGCCACTGGCTAACATTAACCAGGTGATGCCTACAACAAGAGTACTGGTCTCTTTCTAGGCGGAGATAATAGCATAGTACCATTTTGGGGACTAGTAAGGCCAGTTCTGGTCTCTAGTTGGCTTGGTTAGAAAAGTGACTAAACTATTCTAGTCAAGTTTGGTTACCATTAAGTCTTTCGAGGCAAGTGTGCTCTCAAGTTCTTGTGGAAGCTTTCTGGCTTATTGGTCTAATATTGATAGTGAATCTGCCACAGTCTTAGACTAAGCGATAGCATTACTGTCCTACTGTTGGCTCTAATGGTGCATACATCAAGTCTTCCCATGCAGAGAATTTACAGGAAGACAAACAAATAAACCTAAGTTGAGTGCTGGCTGCCAGTGGCCACTTTCGGTTAAATGGACAGAGACATAAGGCAACAATTTGCATTATTAAATAGCTGCAGCTGCTTACAAGAAGAGCTAACACTTTTTCTAGCAACTATCCCAACAAGAGAGAAGGGATGGGATTTGCATGCTGTGTTAAAACTAAATAGAGTGGGTGGCAAAATCTGGCATAATCGCTCAAAATAATGTGCTGCTTACACTTTAGAGAAAAAGAAAGCAAAGTGTGAAACTTGTCTCTATTAGTATGGTAGTAATCCTATGAAAACAAAGGGAATATAGCATGCTAGGTGCTGTGATGAGCTGCCTTTCTAGCCTTCTAACCAGGCCACTAGTATATACAGATGAATGTGCATATGTGTATATAGACACCCTTCTCTAACTTGACCAATCTTGACAGATTGTGGATGTGTTCATGGAGAACAGTCTTATTCAGCAGTGCACGTCATTTCTATTGGATGCCCTGAAAAATAACCGTCCTGCAGAAGGCCACCTTCAGACTCGTCTCCTGGAAATGAATTTGATTCATGCCCCACAGGTAAGGCCTCTTAACCTAGTTCCTCCAAAAAGTGAAGGAGAGACAATAGTAGACTTGCACGAGAATATAATGTCTTATTCTGATATCTGCAAGTAGTTTAGCAACATCAAAGACTGCTGAGTCACTGCTGTGACTTCTCAACAACTTTTAGGCTGAGCTGCTGTGATTCTCTGACAGTCTGAATATGAAATGTATTGCATCTCCTAGGTTGCAGATGCCATTCTTGGAAACCAAATGTTTACGCACTATGATCGTGCCCATATTGCCCAGTTGTGTGAAAAGGCAGGCTTGCTCCAGCGAGCTTTGGAACACTATACGGATCTCTATGATATTAAACGTGCTGTCGTTCATACTCACCTCTTGAATCCTGAGGTAAGTCTCTTGTACAGAGTAAGAAAGTGAAAGCTTAAAGTGGACACTCTCTAGCACTTCTGTAGCTGCTAAAATCCATGCTGCTGCTATGAGATGGTGTGTAGGTACTGAAGTAGCACACATAGCTGTGATTCAAGAACATTTGTCTAGTTAATGATTTAAACTGGAATCTATACTTTCAATGGCTTAAATATGACCTCAGTTTCCAAGGTGGGCATTTCATATCTTATTTCCAAACTGCGCTTTTGTAGTTGTAAAGATGGGGAGTGTGTGTGTTTCTTTTTAAGTCTTTGGTCTTAGCACATCGAAGACTTCTCTCTAGTAGCTAGTTGCCACATTTGGGAAGTCAGTCAAATATTGCATAAGCTACTGAGTAAAATTTCTTTCTCTTTGCAGTGGCTTGTGAACTTTTTTGGCTCTCTCTCAGTTGAAGACTCTGTGGAGTGTTTGCGTGCCATGCTGTCAGCCAACATTAGGCAAAACCTACAGCTCTGTGTGCAAGTTGCTTCTAAGTACCATGAGCAGCTTGGTACCCAGTCTCTTGTGGAGCTTTTTGAGTCCTTCAAAAGCTATGAAGGTACAGTATTAGAGGAAAGGAGCTTACTTGGAAGCCCTACTTAATTGAAGCTAATAGTAAGGATTTTAGGTTTTATGGGAGAGGTACTTGTCATATGTCTGGACCTTAGGGTGCATTTATCAAAGTGAGCTCATCACAGTGAGTTCTACGGGTAGCTTTGTTCTAGATAGTTTCTTAACTCTCTTGAGTAAAGATCAGAAAGACAGACAGATGAAACCTGAAAGAGGGGGGAAAAGTCCTTCTGACTTTTCCTGTAGTTGAATGAAAGCTGTGCTCTCAGTAGGGTTGAACTAAGTCACAAGTTGAAGCCTGTACAGTCTGCACTTGTTTCACGTACCCTTTTAACTGTGTTAAAAACATGTGACTCTTTGTAGGACTGTTCTATTTCTTGGGTTCCATTGTAAACTTCAGCCAGGATCCAGATGTTCACTTCAAGTACATCCAGGCAGCTTGCAAGACTGGTCAGATAAAGGAAGTGGAAAGAATCTGCCGTGAAAGTAACTGTTACAACCCAGAACGGGTGAAGAACTTTCTGAAGGTAAGTATTCTGTCCAATGGATTGAGATCCTCTGTTTTGCATAGCAGCAGAACTACAGCCCTCTAATGGAGGGAAATACCAACTTGAGATTTAGCTGGCATGGCTGCAAGTAGTCTGCTGTGTAGCTGGAATATAGGAATATGATCCTATTCCAGGCATATAATAGATCCTTCTAGGCTACATCTGGGAAAACAAGCCCAAATTCACCATTCTTTTAAACTAGCCTGTATGATATAACTTGTGCCAAACTCATGAATATGTTGTCACCTAACAATAGGTGAATCCAGGCTGGCAGAAGGAAAGACTATGCTGAAGTTTTCAGCAGGAGCTTTATCAAGGATATTAGCTAGACAGAGCTTATTGAAACTGGAGTCAACCTGTACTACAACACTTTGCATGCTTTGTGACTGGTAAAATGGGATTTTAATGCTACTTCATTTTGCATTGTTAAGTTCTTGGCCCAGCAACTGTCTTCTGAATTGATATGTGAATTGATAATCATCTTGAAGCTAGAGTTGTAGGCCTAATGTGGCACTTTGTGAAGAGCCTGAACTTAAAACTCAACTGATAGACTGGCTGCACGGTATTCATAGTGGTTAACTTGCTTTTGAAGTCAATTGTCTGCTTGACAGTCTTAAACTTGAATGTATTGTGACTTCTAGTGCTGAGGGAACTTGGTCAGACTTCCCTGGTTTGAAAACACTTCAAAAAATGGTAATGCTTACTCTTTTTTTTTTTGCACAAAATGCAGGAGGCAAAGCTCACAGACCAGCTTCCTCTGATCATTGTCTGTGATCGATTTGACTTTGTTCATGACCTGGTGCTCTACTTATATCGCAATAACCTGCAGAAGTATATAGAGATCTATGTACAGAAGGTAAGGAGAACCTAATTTTAAGCTCTTACTCTTTCCTTCCTTAGAAGGAACTTAATCTTTCAGTAGACTAAAGCAGAATCTGCTGCATCTTTTATGCTCACACTTCTAGTGTAGAGGGTCTTCAATAAGACTTTTGTCTATTACAAACCTGTAAGTGTAGTTTTTCCTGGAATGTATATACAAATGCATTATTAACTTAAAATTTACTGCTTTAATGCATAGTTTAAATTGTTAACTAGAACTTCCCCATGTGGAAGACTGGGGATGGGTTATTAGTAATGCTAAAGACTAATTTTAATGATGGTGGCTTATTCTAGGTGAATCCTAGCCGTATACCAGCAGTGGTTGGAGGGCTTCTTGATGTGGATTGTTCTGAAGATGTCATTAAGAACTTGATCATGGTAGTTAGAGGCCAGTTCTCAACAGATGAGCTGGTGGCTGAAGTGGAAAAAAGAAATCGGTAATGAAAATGCATCTATAGACACTGGTGTTGGGCTTTCCTGACCCTGGTATACACCCAAATTGAAGTGGATGTCGTTTTGTTGAATGATACAATATTAATATTGTTTTATGTTTCTTTATATAAAAGCAGCTTAGATTTGCTAGTCAGTCTCTTGATTATTCAGACCACATAGGAAATGCTGATAGCACTGCATGATGAATAACATGGCTTTTGAACACTTCCTGTACAGCCAACCATGGGATGTGCCTTTGGGGTACATCTAGATAAAACTGTCTTGAAAGTCTTGTAGGCACACAGCAGTTTGTGCAATTAGTGTGTAGTTACCTGTAAAATAAACAAATGGCTTTAAGCATGAAGAGCTAGGTAATAGAAAAGGAGTTGAAAAGAAAGATTGCAAAACTAATGGCATCTGCAACCTCCCATGATGTTAAACTGTAGATCTGGCCTCCATGCATTTAAGATTCATTAAAAATAACTGGCTGGTCTCTGTCTGCTTTTAAGTCTGACCAGCAGACTTGCTTGAAGGGAAGGCCAGGTATTAATGGGTAGCTGTCAAACATACCTCAGTCTGACTTCAACCTAAAATGTTTGCTTCTTCAAAGGCTTAAGTTGCTGTTGCCGTGGCTTGAATCAAGGATTCATGAAGGCTGTGAAGAACCTGCGACTCATAATGCCTTGGCCAAAATTTACATTGACAGTAATAATAATCCGGAGCGGTTCCTTCGTGAGAATCCTTACTATGACAGCCGTGTAGTTGGCAAATACTGTGAAAAGAGGGACCCTCATCTGGCCTGCGTTGCTTATGAGAGGGGGCAATGTGATCTGGAACTCATAAAGGTTAGCAGAACTGCTTTTATAAACATGTTAAGGAACTACGTGCTGCCTGAAGTGGTAGCCTAGCTGGCTATTTGTCTAACACTTGAGTCTTGCAGTCTCACTCAGGAGTTGAGGTAGGCAGGATTCTTCTATATGGAGACAGTAATTTTTATGCTGATGAGAAGAACTCATGCTATATGTCCAAACTGAAACTGTCTAACTCTGCAACTGTAAGGTACTATTCGTGTCTTTCATCCGTTGATTCTGCTCAAAATTAAATTGTTTATTGGGGTCAGCTAATGAATATGCTTAGTGTTAAACCTTTGTTAATCTGATTTTTTTTTTTGAGCCTTGAGCAGTTGATCAGCGGAAGGGACAGGCTGTCATCTAGCCTGACTCTACAGTAGGAGAAGCTTCCCTGAAACTAGAATGGGGCTTGTAATTTTCCGTTATTGTGGTTGACCCTTAGAGTTGTTCCAATACTTAACTAGAACTGAGGAAAATAAATGTTGACACGCAAACTGCAAGGACTTACTCTGATAGCATTCCTCTTCTATCTTAAGCTTGTTGATTCCTAGAACCTCCCTTTGGAAGTCCAAGGGCAAGTGAAATTCCCAGGAGTTCTCCAAACACATTCTAGTTTCAAACTGAACACCAGAGCTTAATGCCAGATTGTCGTGGTTGTGACTGCTGAGAAAGAAAACATTCTCCTCCTACCCGCACTTCTGCACTAGTATATGCAAAGAATGTCAGCTGTGCAGGGGTATGAACTAGCTTGTTTTGCCCTGTTTGAAAGGAAGTAAACGCTGTTCCCTGGCAAGGCGTACCCTGTGAGCATTAGAATGGTGGTGTAATCTAGGCTTGCTGCTGAAAGAGGATGACTTTCCAGCCTGAAGCAGCTATTTTTGAAGTAATACCTCTATAACCATAAAAACAGCTGGCTACATTTGGCTCTTTTATTTCAGCATATGAAGGTGACTCTTGAGTTTTTGTTTTGCTAGGAAACTTTGCTAGGATAAGCTTTAACACTGGTTAACCATAAAAACCTGTCAGTACCAGTTTCTTCCTTGAACTGATGTTCTGAGCAAGTGTTTCTGGTTACAGAGAAAAGATCTTCCTCCTGTAAAAATTAGTTTTGAGTCATTGTTGCCTCCTAGAAGAGGGCTCAACTCCTGCAACTAATAGATGTACAATGTAATGCAAAATTACACTACTACTAATTTACTTACAGCAAAATGCTTGAGATTCCAAGAGCTGATTTGGTTACTAGCAAAACATGACCTGTTGGTAGAAGAAGGAGTAGGCCTTCAGGTTTCTATTCTTCTAGTTGGCAATTGAAGCTAGTGGTACTAATAGGATCGTAACTCTTCCTTGCTGTACTTTCATAGATTTCACATTTATTCTGTACCCTTAACATTTTAACAGGGGAATCCAAGCCACTTGCTGCTCTGAACACTTCTAGTGTAAAGCTAATGATGCCGAATATGTAACCGATCTCTAGCGTTAAACACCAGCACCATTCCTCAGTTCACTATTTAACACTGCCCAGGCAAGTGGCTCCCTTTCTAGATTTAAAACTTAAGTTCTTCAGGCTTCTGCAGGTCTTCACTTCAAACAGAAGCAAATAGTTACTGTGAAGCTACTGTCACAGTATTTGTGTGTCGGGCAAAACCAAGAGAAGCTATAGAAATTCTGCTGGAGACCTTCTCCATGAGACTTCCAGATCAGAGGTTGGGTAAGAACTTGTCTGTGGCATTTAGCATTGGTCAGCAATTAGTTCTAGTCAGTCTTCTAGACTGTCTGATTCATAGCTAGCTAAACCTGTCTTGTGGTACTGACCTTTAACATTAATGCCGATATTTGTAACTTCTCCTTCAGGTCTGCAATGAGAACTCACTGTTTAAGAGTGAGGCTCGCTATCTCGTGCGCAGGAAGGACCCTGAGCTCTGGGCAAACGTTCTGGAAGAAAATAACCCATTCAGGCGGCAGCTTATTGACCAGGTACAGCACAAAGGCTAAACTTTCAGTATGAGGAGACCTCAGGATGTCTCAAACATTATGGAGCATTAAAGTAGCTGTCTTTCCCCACAAGATCCCTCAAGGTCCCATCTCAGTCATACAGAAATTTATAAGAGTTTGAGTGGCAGGTATTAATTCTGACCTTCATTGTCAGGAAGTTTAGTTACCAGTAAGGTACTATTTCTGTCCTGTGAAGTGACCTATGTCTAGTGGATTTATTCCCTATACAGACCCAAGGTGTGACTTTAATAGCTATATCCAGTATAGAAGTATTTCTCTTGCTGTCTATGACAAAATACTCTTTGAAGTTCTGAAGCCTTAATTTGTAGCTCACTGGAATAGGATGGCAAATATCTCATTTGGGGAAAACACTTAATACTTTCCTGCCTTCAAATCCAGGTTGTCCAAACAGCTTTATCAGAGACACAGGATCCAGAGGAGGTTTCTGTAACTGTGAAAGCTTTCATGACTGCTGACCTGCCTAATGAATTGATTGAGTTACTGGAAAAAATTGTCTTGGATAATTCTGTATTCAGTGAACACAGGTAAGGGGAGAGCTTTGTCCACAAGTTTAGCCTACTTGGTGCCTTTGTTTAGGTTGTGAAGTGACTCAATATATTTGTGGGCCTGTTAGTTGTAGGACCTAAGCACTCTTAAATGTGTATAATCAGGTGAAAAAGCAGAACTTAGTGTTCTGCGCTTTAAGAACAGAGCTAGTTCATACTATGCAGCTTGTGGTGGTGTATTGAGAGAACACTGATACTGGTAAGCAGTTTCTTTTTGAAGGCACATATCGGTGCTTCTCAATCTGGGGATGAAAGGTTATTGCTAGTGGCAGCAAGCAGGTGTATTTTTGCATGTATGATACATGTCACTTCAGCAGTTGTTACTGTGCACTGATTATAGCCTATGCTTTCTGTTAACCAAAGGAATCTCCAGAATCTGCTGATCCTGACTGCCATTAAGGCTGACCGCACTCGTGTGATGGAATACATCAATCGGCTGGATAACTATGATGCCCCAGATATTGCAAACATTGCCATCAGTAATGAGCTATATGAAGAAGCCTTTGCTATATTCAGAAAATTTGATGTTAATACTTCAGCAATTCAGGTGAGGTGTGGTTCCTGCATGAAGCTATAGAATGCTAGTAATAGAATGGGAAGTGTACTGTTATATTGATTCTTAAGGAGTGATTGTCACTTAAGAGCATTGAGATTTAAGAGTACAGTTCCCATATGATACCAAGTTGCAGGGAGAAGTGGGATTATGTGCAAAGAATAGCAAAACAAAAGTCAAAACAATGACTTCAGAGGCTGATCTGGTCAAAATAATAAAAAAATGTTGGTGTTCCACTATGCAGTTGAGGGGTGTGTGCTGCATTTGATTCAGAGTGGCTACCTTGGAGACTCATACTTGAAAGGTGCAAGAGAAGCAAAAGGTACTAGGCATTGTTTTGAGGCCAGCATTACTGACTTCTCTAAGGCAGAGGAGAAACGGCAGCAACAAGAGTCTCATTCTCACTGTCTCCAGGTCATTGGACAGAAATGGCTGTTCTAAAAGCAGTTAGCTTCATATTGCGTACACAGAATAGCATATACACTTGAAGGAAGAGTTCCATTACAAAGGACAATGTTATGAAGCTTTGATTTTTAACTTGCAACTTCAATTTCAAACAGGTGCTGATTGAGCACATCGGCAACTTAGACCGCGCTTATGAATTTGCAGAGAGATGTAACGAGCCAGCAGTATGGAGCCAGCTAGCCAGAGCACAGCTCCAGAAGGACTTGGTGAAAGAAGCTATTGACTCCTATATAAAGGCAGATGATCCATCTGCCTACATGGAAGTTGTTCAAGCAGCTAACAGAAATGGTAAGGCAAAGCATCCTCAAACTTAAGATTGTTTGGATATGAGCTAGATTATTGCATCTACATCGAGCAGCAAGGATTCTTGAGACTTACAAATTCTGTTTCAGAGGAGATGGGAGCAGTCAGGACATGGAATGGATGAGTCAATGTTTAGTGAGATTCCTGTCAACAAGCTTGTCTGTTGCTACACCAAAGACAGACCTTCCTGTGGAGATAATTTGGACTGTTATAATCTAAAATATAGCAAAGTATATAATGTATTTAGCTGTATGTGGCAGAATTGCTTGCCAACCAGACTTAGAATAGTTGCAAGAAGGTCAATCTTACGTGAAGGTGATTTGATGTTTAACAGGGAGTTCTGTAACTCAAATGCACATGGTTTAGTGTCATGGTGGAGGAGATACTTGAGACTGCTAGTGAAAACTGTTCCTAAGGTGTGTAAGATGAGGAATACAGAATGACTAAACAGAGGATCTTAAATATTTCTTTTCTCTCCAAGATAACTGGGAGGACCTAGTCAAGTTCTTACAGATGGCCAGGAAGAAGGCTAGAGAGTCTTACGTAGAGACAGAACTTATTTTTGCTTTGGCAAAAACTAATCGTCTGTCAGAACTGGAGGAGTTTATTAGTGGCCCTAATAATGCCCATATACAACAGGTATGTCTTGATCCACTGTTCCCATGTATGACTTGCTGCTTAGCTGACTCCTGATTCTTGCTGTTACCATTGTTTACCTTGGACTCCTAATCCAGGTTGGTGATCGTTGTTATGAAGAGGGGATGTATGAAGCAGCAAAACTACTCTATAACAACGTATCTAACTTTGCTCGCCTGGCATCTACCTTGGTGCACCTTGGAGAGTATCAGGCGGCAGTGGACAGTGGCCGCAAAGCCAACAGCACAAGGACTTGGAAAGAGGTAACTTTAAACTCAGTTTTTAATAGTCTGCAGAGTGTGCTCCGCTATTGCTTCTGAGCATGTTGCTTTAGCTCTGATAGTAGCTTGATGACCATTTCTGGTTACAGAGTATGCCTGTAGCTTTATAAGCTGTCCTCTTGCCCAAGATGATGATAAAGCTTAATTTCAAAACAGTGTAAAATGAGTGGCAGAGATTTTTAGTTCTAGAACAAGCATTATGGAAATACCTATTTGGAACTGTACATAAGCCTCAAATTTGGTAAAGCTTTGCTAATTAACTTTCCCTTTAATATAAGGAGATCAAGCATTGCAGTATTCTCCCGTTAACTATTTGCTAACTATCATTACAGGTATGCTTCGCCTGTGTGGACGGAAAAGAATTCCGCTTGGCACAGATCTGCGGCTTACACATAGTCATCCATGCTGATGAACTTGAAGAGCTGATCAGTTACTATCAGGTTAGATCACTGCTAATATCCTAGAAGACTTTAGACAGCATACTTGTATCTGCTGGTAAAGTGGTGTCAGATAAAACCTGATATTCTGTGGGGCTGATCTTTAAATTCATTCTTCTTCTGTCTCTATGTCCTAATAGTTGTATGCATTTTTTCTGTAGTAAATGAAAGGGTGATAGTTTTCACTGTCCCTTCTTTTACTATTCTGTTGCTTCATTAGAACCATGTCTAAGCACTCTTATTTGGAGAGAAAAGCAAAGTGTGTCAAACTTAAGTAAATATGTGTTTTAGCAAGCTTTAAATGCCAGTTGGTCATGAATTTGCAATTAATCCTTATTTTCCTGACATCCAGGATCGTGGCTACTTTGAAGAACTGATTGCCCTTTTGGAAGCTGCTTTGGGCCTAGAGCGTGCTCACATGGGAATGTTTACTGAACTTGCCATCTTATACTCCAAATTCAAGCCTCAGAAAATGAGAGAACATCTGGAGCTCTTCTGGTCTAGAGTTAATATTCCAAAGGTAAGCAGTAAGGTAGCTACACTGCAAGTGAAGGTGGGAAGCCGTCAGTGAATCAAACTGACTGATCTTTTTTGTTTTATCAGGTGCTCAGAGCTGCAGAACAGGCTCATCTCTGGGCAGAACTTGTATTCCTCTATGACAAGTATGAGGAGTATGACAATGCAATAATTACTATGATGAGTCATCCCACTGATGCCTGGAAAGAAGGGCAGTTTAAAGACATAATTGCCAAGGTAAGTAACTAGTCAACTGAATCGAAGTGCTGAAAGTTTTTCAGAAGAGGCAAAAATGCACAACAGAATTGCTGTTTAGAAAATGAATTTTCTTAAACTACTACTTAGTTTTCCTGCTGTACTTAAAACAACTTCCAATCAGTTTAGCACAAGAATTAATCTCATCCTATACCCTGTGTTTTCTGCTGTGTAGCACATTCTATTGAGTGGCAGGAGCTAGCACTGAATGTTTTCAGAGTCTGCTCAGGATCATAGGTCACAAGCAAGAGGCATAACCTCCTCAATACCTTTGAGCTGACTGTCTTAGAGGCTGTAACTGTTCTTGAAAAATCTCTGCAAATGTTTCCAGCTGTTTCAGTATGAGAATGGGGGGCGGGGGGGTTTAGAGAATAGTGAGTAAATGAATAGTTTAGACAAGATTTGAGACTGAACGCATTCTTACTGGTCTTATGGGTTTCAAGGCAACAACTTAAAGACTGGTTAAGGCTGCAGCCTTTACTAGCTTCAGAAGTTCAACAAATGGCCACATTAACTGTAGTGGGCTACCTGTGCCAGGATCTCTTAATTGTGGGTGGGTTAGAATTAGTTTGTACTACCCCTGGTAGCTTGTGACTTCACTATCTGGAAGCAGATGGCACAAGAAGCAGTTACAAGATTGAACAAGAATTCTGCATGAAAGTGTAACACTTCTGGCTCTAGAAGGAAACTTAAGCTTTTATTTAAGAGACAGACAAACTTTGTGCTGAGTTAAGTGGTCTGAGCTAAGCACCTTAGGCTTACTTGTGTTTGAAGTACTAACTAGTGTCTAACCATGCAGGTGGCCAATGTGGAGCTGTACTACAAAGCCTTGCAGTTCTACTTAGACTACAAACCTCTGCTGATCAATGATCTCCTGCTTGTATTGTCTCCACGACTGGATCACACCAGGACAGTCAATTTTTTCTCAAAGGTGAGTTTGGGAGATAGCAGATGAACTCTGGCTGGAAAAAAGGGTTGATGTCTATCAGGTAGCTTTGCCTGCAGTAAAAGGACTGAGAAAGCAGCCCAGTCCTGGCTTGATATGGGAAACACTGAAAGAGTTACCATAACTGGCCTAGGGGTCTGTTTTACTTTAGTTCTGGCAATACAAGATGCTTTGTCTGAAGGGTCCTGAGAGTAAGCACAAACTCTTGTAATAAACTCTTGTAAAAACAAGTGGGAACCAGTTTCAGGAGTACGAAGTGTCAGAATTGGTATACTTAATCTTGTATTGGAAACCTCTTTATTCCAGGTTAATCAGCTACTTCTAGTAAAGCCTTATCTGCGTTCAGTCCAGAACCACAACAACAAAGGAGTTAACGAAGCTCTAAACAACCTTTTAACAGAGGAGGAAGATTACCAGGTGAGCACCACAAAATAGATTGCTAGGCCTTGAAGGATGCTCCTCTTTCTCCAACAAAGAGGCCATAGTGTGGTTGTTGCCCAGCTGACACAGAGTAATTCCCTTGAGTAGATTACTTTTGCAATGCAATGGTAGTGAGATTGGAATCAGGCCCTTTGTGGGCAGGAGTCTTGAGACACTGATAATTTGCAAACAAAGCAGCTGCCACAGTTATTTTCTCAGAACAGACTTCCCAAAGGTCAGTATCAGTGCTCTACTGGGCAACACTTCTGTAAACAGATTGGCTTTTGGCTCCATTGACTGCTGTTTGGAAGACATGCTTTGTCTTCTAAAGGTAACTAGCTTTTCTGTTCTGTCAAGTGAAGTCAGTATGACAAAGTTAGCATCTTGCTTTGTTAGAAGTCATCTTTTGGAGATGTGTGAAATATGCAGGTGTAAACAAGCGGTAGCCATAGCATTAACATCCAGCTGGTAGAACCTATACACTTGTGCATCATGCTGAGATGCTTCTCTACTGTAGTTCTTTCCTACTACCATCTGGAAACCTCTGTAACAACTCTTCTTAAACAGGGTTTGAGAGCTTCCATTGATGCCTATGACAACTTTGATAACATAACGTTGGCTCAGCGTCTGGAGAAGCATGAACTAATTGAATTTAGGCGTATTGCAGCATACTTGTATAAGGGTAACAACCGCTGGAAACAGAGTGTGGAGCTATGCAAGAAAGACCGTCTGTATAAGGTGAGTTAATACAGTCTTTTTCCCTGACTCTGCAGATCTGGATGCTGAGTTTCAAAACTGGAGTTCTGATTAGTCTTGGCCCTTCACTTGAAGCTTAAGGAAAGACTCTAGGGCAGAAGTGTTTGCAATTTCAAATGCATATCTTTAATTTTATAATGTTATCCTGTACTTGGAAATCTGTCCGTATCAATCAGTGGCATCTGTACAGTTCCCTATTGGTACAGAACATCCTCCATAGAACTGAAGACTTAGGCCCTTGTACGGGTACAGATGAAACACGATTACAGTGGTACAGTCTTCAAGCCTGTGGTGAGTTCACATGGGCCAGTTTTGCCTACTCCGTAGAACTGGCAAATAGTCTTCTGTCTTGCCACATAGCAAGCAGTTGATGTAGTAATCTCTTCTGTTCTGGGTAATCCTTAACAGCTAATGGTGAGGTAGGTGGGATACCAGAAAGATTATTTATCTTCTCTGCTACAAAACTAAGCCTGCTGGATAATGTTAATACAAGTATCTGGGTTGCCTCAAAATAAGAGGACTTGACTGGGTGTATGTACTGTTGCTTGGTTCCTACAGAACATGCCTGGTGGTGTTAAGACTTCACTTCATGGTAAGCCAAATACCTGGCTTACCTAGCTAGTAATAACATGCACATAAGGTGTAAAGCAAGATGCTGACAGGCAAAGGTCAAGCTTAACTTGTTCTTTTTTGTAGGATGCTATGCAGTATGCTGCAGAGTCCAAAGATGCAGAGCTAGCTGAGAAGCTGCTTCAGTGGTTCCTGGAAGAAGGCAAGCAGGAGTGTTTTGCAGCCTGCCTATTCACATGTTATGACTTGCTGCACCCCGATGTAGTCCTTGAGTTGGCATGGAGGCATAACATCATGGACTTTGCAATGCCTTATTTCATCCAAGTGATGAGAGAGTACCTTACCAAAGTGAGTATTGCATAGGCTAAAAAGTTCTAATCTGCTGGATAATTAGGTACAAACCAGAGCTCTTTGCATGTATTTGGATTATTGTTGCCTCTCATAGTCTAAGTCTTCTGTGATGTTCTGTGGGTTTAATCACTTCAGGCTAGCTAGCAAAATTTATGAATAGATGCCTTGGGACTCAAAAGAGGTCTGCTTAAACTTCTGCTTTTCACAGTGGACGTAAGCAACCATGTGCTCTTCAGAGCTGCTCCATAGTTGATGAAGCTGAGAACTTGGTGAGGACAACCTGTATCACTCTTTACTTCATGTAACTATGAAAGTACTGTGTCGTCTTGTTACAGAGAATACAGCTTTTGAGTAACTAACAGTATAGACTATTCCCACATCAGCCATAGGAGTAAACTGCTGAAAATCACTTTTTTAAATGGAAAACAGAACTTTGGATCTGTAGTCTGGCTGTATAATACTGATACCAATAGCTAGTGCTAAGTTGAGAGAGAAGAGAGATTCTGATCATGTGTGGTCTTGAAATGTTTGTCTGAAACAGCTCTAAGATACTAAGCTGAGATCATTCCTCAGAAGGCTCTAAGGTTGCATAGGACATCACAGTAAAGAACATCATTAAAATGAGTAATGTAAAAGTGACTGCTTCAGGTTGCTTCTAATCAAGTCATGTTAAGTATTCCCCTCTGAATTTTCTTGCAGGTTGATGGGCTGTTCTATAAGGTGACACTCCAATTTCAAACTCTTTGTGTTCATTTGTGTCCCTCAATATCCTAGGTTTCTTTTACAGGAATCTAGCTGTAGCTTCTGCCAGAAGAGCAGTGTAATTTAGCTCTAACTCATTTCCTGTTCACTTTCTAATGCTAAAAGGATAACTATTCACAAGCAACTTGAAAATCCAACCAGACTCTGCTCCTCTTCGTGGGAAACAAAAGCAAGTGATTGAGGAGCACTTGAGTATTTCGGCTTCTGTTCACTATATTACAGGTATCTTGTGGCAGGGAGGATGTTGTTCATAAGTAAACAAAAGCAGTTGCCATGTAACAGGCTGTGTTCTAAATGCAAATTGCGTGTTATGTGGTAAATTACTGAAGTGTGCAATCTTTCAGGCATGGTGAGTTTGAGTAATAGCATGAAGCTTCTGTAAATTTCTTGCCTGTTAGTATGATGAAAGCATTGCACAGATCTTAAATTCCGCTGCTGCCTCATATTCTGTTGAGGAGAAATTTGCCACACAAGTTCACCTGAACTCTTCATGTGAGGTTTAGGTCTAAAATCATGGTTTTTAAACTGCTGGTTGGATTTACAAGTATCACATGTACTAAATATGGGATAACTTGCCAGAAAGAAAATCTGCATGGTGAAAGTGGTTTACAGTGGAACTAATTTAGTCTGTTGAATTAACTGCAAAATGTGGACTTAGAGAATGGGCTTTATAAATGTGGTATGTCTAAAATTGTCATGTAACTAACTTCAAAAGTATAAAAGAATAGACTAGTTTATCAGCAGGGTGTATATGTTTTCCAGAACTTATCTTTCTTTTATGCACAAAAAGGTGTTAGAGCACAGAATAGCCTATGTCCCAGGAGGGGCCAGGCACACAAAGTATGATGACACTCATTTGGAAACCTTCTAGACAGCAGAGCACACAGATGTTTAGGCTTTCCTGGAGATCTGCCCTTGTCCCTTCTTCAGGATGTCTACTCTCAGTATGCTTGCTGTTTCTCCAACAGAGGGAGTTAACTGCACTTCTGTTCAAAGTCTCTTAATGCTTTAGGGACAGTAAAGAGGAAAGACTGATCCAAGAGAGTAGGAATCCCAGGTCATAAGTAGGGCAATACAGCCAGTTTGAAACTGGTAGCTCTCAATTGCTTTGACCAATAGTAACATAGGTAGCATTTGTAACACTAATATTTAGTGTTATCCTGAAGAGCTGTTAGGCTGACAGCTATAAATGAACCAGTTAAAGACCTACTGCCACTCAAGTTATTAATTTGAGTTCCAAACTTTAAAAAATCCAGGACACTGTTAAACACCAGATCTAGATAACATCTCTAAAACATAATAGAGATCCCTCTTGCAACAGTTCTCAGACCAAATACAATTCTTGCAGTGAGAAAGGAGGATGAGGAGCAGCTGAAATACAGCATTGGGCTGAATGTAGGTTTGCCCAGGATATTAGTACTGCCCATATCTGGATGTGAAGCTCTGATTTTTATGCCTTGCAGTCTTCAGTCTCAGTGGTTCTCTTATGGAAGATATAACTTGGTAAACCTGAGAGAAGGAAGGTACTGTTGCCTTCTCAGATTACTCCTCCCACTATCAATTCAAAGTTGTGTTCAGAGCTCCTGCATTATTGTAGGACTTTCACAAATGTGTTTAGCATGAACAGAGCTCTTATTTGGCACAACGCTGGGGTCTGTATAAAGCTGATACTACTAGACCACTTTCCATGATGGTTTTAGAATTTCCTCTAGAAGGAGTCTATCTGAATACTAATACAGCTAAGCCAGTACTATGCAGCCCAGGTTAGGCTGTAGTCCTAGATAAGATCAAACTTCGTGGGTCTGGAATATTTGCAAATATCTGGGAGCTCCCATTGAAGGGAAGAGGGATTGCAGGTTAATAGATTAGCCCCATTTGAGATAATGCTTGGAACTGCAATCTGACAGGCTTGTCTTCTGGGTCACAGTTAACAGTGACTAGGGCCCCAAAAAAGTGCTTCACTTGCAGCTGAGATCATCGTTACCTTCATTTGACAGCTATTGTTTATTGCAGTAAACCTAAAGCAATTGGGAGGGCATGTTTACAACATAGCTTGCTGGGAATGTGCAGACTTTCATAGTTTCCAACTTGGACTAATAAAAGGAACACTTGATAGCTAAGGTACCAGGCATGAAAAGCCTCACATGACGGTGCAATTCCCAGACAAGGCCTTCATACATCTCCTGTTCACTTCAATGTAGGTGGATAAACTTGACGCTTCTGAAAGCCTAAGAAAAGAAGAGGAACAAGTAACTGAACCCACTCCAATAGTATTTGGTAGGTGAAAGACTTGGTTTTAATTGATTACCTGTTGTCACTCTGGTCTCTTTGTGGAGGTAACTTAAATGACTACCTCCAAAGTAAAGTGGTTTCAACTAGGTAGTAAAAATGGTTGTCTGCTAGATGAACTGCCCAAGATGCTGAAGTGACATCTCACTCTTACAGGACTTCTTTTCTTCAGCTAAAGTGTTGCTCCTCTTATATGGCTCAGAACTCTAGCTTAGGAATAGTCTTTCAGTATTGTAACAGGACAGGGTATACCAAGGTGTGCACAACCCCAGGAATAACTTACAGAGCATGCAAATTCCTCCTGTTATTCCTGCCTAAGAGGAATATGTCTGCTTTCTGCTCTTCCAAGTAGAAAGGCAGACTGGCTTTCTAGCTCACCTATTTTAAGACATGTGCAGCCAAAAAAACCATGGCTGTCCTCAAGTGCGCTGCTATGTTAGAAGCCCTTCTGAAGAGGCATTCTGCTAACAAGCACCTAGAAGTGGCTGGTAAGGGAAGGATGGGATTGGTTCACTGTCTGATGTAAATGTTAACCTGAATTTAACATATGCATGAGGCATGTGTGCTCCTAGTGATGAAGACAAATCTGCTAAGGTACGTTCAGGCCTTTTGCAGCACTCTCCAGACTGATAGCTAACAGACCTAACTATTTGCTTGAATTGCTTTACTCTTCAGTTCTGACTATGCATGGGTTAAATCGTATCAGTTTGTTTGGCTTTCAGTATGGTCTCTTCAAAACAAGCCATGTGGATCATGCCCTCAAGATCAGTTGATACTGATTCCACGCCCCCCCTCCCCGAATCCTGCCTTGTCTTCATAGTTTCTGGTAGCAAGAGAAGATGGCCTAGGTGCCCACTCTGTGGTGCATGTTGAGTAATTGTGTGACTTGCTGCTGTACGCTTGCACAGCGACTGATTTCTAACTAAAGCCTCGTAATCCTGTCCCATAGTACAGGTAGTGTTAGGGAAGATTGGGTTCTTAAACTAACTTTCTTTTTTTCTCATGCTTTTCTAGGCCAGCAGTTGATGTTAACAGCAGGCCCCAGTGCAGTACCTCCCCAGGCAAACTTCCCATATGGATACACAGCACCAGGATTCACCCAGCCGCCTGTTTATGGTTTCAATATGTAACTAGCTCTGACAGACCTTCACTGTCTCTGTTCTCTTTCTTCCCGTCCCTTTTTAACTTCTCCAAGAAGTGTACAATGGTCCTAAAGGCACAGATGACCTTCTGTTGGCTGAACACACTTGCTGCCTGGCTCAGTGAGGAGACTTCAACGGGATGCCTGTTACTGTTATTTATTGATTATTGTCCGGTTACATTTCAACCTCTGAAAGGCAGCTTTTGTTAATGACATTGTGAGACTCTTGTCTGAAGTTAAGGCACTATTTCACTAACTCATATAGCAATAACTGCTTGAGGCCAGGGGGAAGAGAGCATATTTTTTCTTTTGCAAAGCCCATTGAAGGCGGCTGGGAAACTGCCTGGCACCAAGTTGTTAAAGCTTTAGCTGAAGCTACTGAAGTAGCAGGGTTGTTAACAATTCAGTGAAGCATCTCGTTAATAATGAATTGTTGAAAGCTTGTGTACATCTGATTACCCCATTTTATTTGCAGTCTTATGTGCAAAAGAAAATGGGCTTTCTAATATTTGTGCTCTGAATGTTGAGAGGAATATTGGGAAAGTTTCCTTTTCTGGACAATAATGCTGTTGGGGTTCAATGCTGTTGGAGTCTGTTCTATATTTTCTGGAGTAGATCTGAGACTTGAAGAAAATAAATCCTCTCATGCCAGAGAGCAAACACTTCCCAGATCCTTTTTGTTTAACAAGAAGAGAGCATGTTACTTATTGACGTTAAATGGTACTAAAGGAAACCTCAGCTATGTGTGGCAAGTGAACAAAGGAGTGTGCATGGGCTGCCAAAGTACTAGAGATGCAAGAGCACAGTATCAGGGTTGGGGAGGGGGATGCACTGCTAAAATATTGAGGCAGTGGGGAGGGCCATAATCCTGACTTTTTATTTGCCCCTTTAACTGATTCTGGCATTGGCTTCCTGCCACACCATGTTTCGACCCTGTCTGGTGGGCAGAGTCAGCACCACCTGAATTCACACGGTGCAGTGACTCAGTTCTGCAATACTGCAGTAGTATCAACAGCGTGTCCGTCACCCACCTCTTTCTTTGAGAATGCCAACAGGGATGTATTATTTGTGCCACTTCAAATACATGTATCATTAACGTTTTATGTACTTAGATAACAATGTATAATTTATGGTTATGAATCTTGTGCTAATCTTGAATATTATAAAAGTCCAACTATAAATGTAAAACTGCAGTATCCACTGTGTGGTTCTAGTCTTAATATCTTGGGGGTGGGGACTGGTTAGTAGTAATACACTACTGCTAAATAGCATCAGGTTTCTTAATCTGACAACTAAGGATGCCAGGCAGGCAAAGGGAAACTTGTGCCAAAGCATCTAACATGGATGGCTTAGCAATTAACTTAAAAAGGAGTTGCTGTCTCTTCACTGGACACATCAGCACACTTTGTCACGTGTGGAGGTCATGCTGCAGGAGGCAGCAGTCACATGCTTATGTGATTTCATTCACAGGACTGGAAAAGCTTCAGTCCTGTGCTCAGGGAGATGCTGCAGTTAGTTGTCTTCTCCACTAAAATGCATTAATATAGCAATGGTTAGTGGTAAGCTACACCTTTTCATACTGAATTCTACTTGAACAGGGCAAAGCATTTTTAAATGCCAACTGGCAGAGCCTTCCAGGGTTGTGAAATCGGTAACAGCAGGCTATGCTTTGGCACAATTCTAACTAGTATATTGTCTGCCTTTGTCACTGCGATAGCAATAGCAAAGAGATGCGGCATCCACCTTCCTGATACAGGCCAGAGTGCTCCAAGTGCTGATGTAACAGACTAACCTCAGTTTTGTACTGATCAGCACTCAATGGCTCAGCTTGAAATACTGAGCAGCTAATGAGTTCAAGCAAATCTGCACTCTGCCTGGACTTATTCCTAGCAGGAATTAGCTAGGTAGCATGCTTTGTAACCAGTTCCTTGTGGGTTGAAAAGGAATTTGAGGAAGTCAGCTGGAACTGAAGACCAGCTGTAGGATTAGTATGACTGTAGGAGTTTACTTCCTCTGAACTTAAAAATTTACTGTGGCTTTATGGCAACAAGTACAAGCTGATGATGGAATACAGTAAACTGCTAGATTAAATACTAGAACAGCTCATGAGCTGTAGAGAATTGAGCTAGCCTGGGAATCCTTAATAGCTTCAGTCTAGAAATCTAATTACAGGAATGACTGAGTTCTCAAGGAAAGCAAAGCTGCCAGCTCTGATGAGTAGTCTTGCTTTAGTTGCTCTCCTGATATCTTAAGCTCTTGCCTAAGTATAAATGGCTTTTATGAATTTTGTGATCTTGCACTCTAAAATGCATCCAGAACCATATATTCCTTGCCATTACAGTGCAGCGGTACCTAAAACATGGAACAAACTCTTGCATACCAGAGTAATTCACTGTTTCTTTAACAGTTGAGTTATTCTCAGCAGGAAATAGCCCTTCTTTTAGCAGTTTAAGTGGAGGGTTTAGTCCAGTTTACGAAGTTGTAGTGTTCATCCAAGTTTTTAAAGACTTGGATAGGATTATTTTGCAGAAAACTTCCTTTAAAACCAAGCTTCTCGCTAATTCCCACCACTTCAGTGAGATGGGACTAGTGCTATCATGTAGAGTGATCTGTTCATGCAGAACATCTTGCAAAGTGCAGCACCTGGAGACTGGCTTCTGGGCTTATGATACTGTCAGATAGTAACTTACTTGAACTTACATACAGGCTTCTGCCAAGTGATGCTTTTCCTGTGAGAAACTGAGTATGGATTTCCTTCTGTAATAGCGCTTGCTATTTGTCAGACCTTAGGGGAATTTTCCCCGATCTAGTGAACCTTGAGCAACTGCAGATCTGGCATCAGAGATGACAAGCATTGCTGTCCAGCTGCTTTAATGTCTTGTGAGCTAGGTGGAAACTGATCTCTCCACAAGTGACTGCAAGGACACGCGCTCCTCTTAGCATAAAATTCTGACCTGTGTTCAGCTGCTTGCTCTGTGCTAACACTTCCTTACGCTATCCTTTGCTTCCTTGCATCTTTAATGGTTACTGGTTTCTTTTGGTACAAACACCAAGTGAAAGGGGAGCGGAGGAAGAATGTCTAATAAAGCTGCTGCTAGAAGCATAATTCTGGTGGAGGCTGTTGCTGTCTGCTCTGTTGGGCCAGGTGAGCCAGCCCCATAAACTCAGGAGCAGTTAAACTCGGGAGGAATGCATCACTGGGGTAAGTTCTGTTTCTTATTGGCTACACAGTGTTGTAGTATCTTACAAGATTTCTGTTTCCTTTCTCCCTCTTTTTAGGGCTCTGTGATTAAATGGTAGCATAGCAGAAGAAAATGCTCGTAAGTCATCCTGCTCCTTAAATAAAAATTATAGGCAGATGAAGCCTATTCAAGTTTTGACAAATTATGGGAATGATACAGGAAAGACAGTAGTAACTGTAAGGTCCAAAAAACTTGGATTTAATCGCTTCTTTTGAGCAACTGCAATGCTGAGAGCTGGCACTCACAAGGTGATACGGATCCCCTAATAAGGCTGCATGAAACAAGGAGCAACTTTTCTTCCCTAGCAAAACCAGCAACAGTTACTCAGAAATATGAAAGATTTCTTCTGTTTTTTGAACTCTAAAACTGACAAATCCTTTGTCTAATGCCCACTTAGATGAGTCTGGATAACTTTTGTGCTTGGGCATATACGATCTGCTTGGGCAAAGCTGACTGTTCAACTGCTGTATAGTTAATGTTTATGCTTCAATGTTTGACGTTTTAATTGGCAAGCTAAGACTTGGCCGCTAAGAAACTCTTAGTGTGGTTAAACCAGCATGACAGTGGATCCAACTTGTGCTGGAAAAAAAATTGAGGTTAGAAATCTTGCAAATTTTGGAACAAGTTAGCGCTATATGTACCAGGTTTCTGTAACAAGCAGTTTAGAAAGTGTACGTGCTTCCTTGTGACAGGGTGTATTTCTCATCTGTAGAACTTCTTTCACTCTTTCTGGGTCCTTCCTGTTCTGCTGGAAATGGTTTGGCTTGTCACTTGGTTCCAAGCTGACTGTATTTCTTTTTTTTGCTTTTAGAGTACCCCAAGACTGCTTCAATCTCATTTGTTCCCACGAAGTAAAATTGGAGCATCTTGAATTACTGATAAAATATTACAGAACATAAGGCTGGAAAATGCTTTGTGACACTGGTGTGCAATTAGGTTGTGGTTCGCCAAGTGAATTATCACTTGCTATAGTAACCTGCAGGTGCAACAGTCCTGGTGGATCGGGAGTCTTTTCATTCTGCTACATCTCTTACTTCAGCAAGCATTCAGCTTTCAAAGAGTTTGTTGCTAGTATAGCTTTCTTGTTTTTCAATACTATGTGTTTTCTGTGGGCATCTTTCACAAGGTACTGACAGATCCTGAGTCATGTTTTACTAATAAAATGCTGCAAAATTGTTAGCATAGGTATGTGTTTCAGTCTGGAGCCTTTGAGATCTTTCAGGAAGGTAGCAAAATCAATCTGTTTTCTTCAAACCTAAAATAAAGTTGCCAACTCTTAAGCTTAAGATGGTATGAATTTGAAATACAGTCAGTGAAGTCCCGTCTTGCTTTTATGTGTCACAATTTAAAAATCCTGAGTCAAATTCTGAGTTTATTCAGTCCTGCATTCTCCTGCGTGGTTCAGTGACTTAAGGCGATTTTTTTTTTTCTTGTCTGCTGGGTTTTTTTTATCTTGCTGAATCAAGATTTTAAAATCTCTTCATCTAAAAATCTGTATTTCTCCTTTTCCCCTAGTGGTTATGAAAGGAAGGAATTATGAAGTCATCTGGTATGTTCTTTTCCACAGCGATGAGGTCTCCAATATTACACAGAGCACAAATTCCCAAAGTGCTCGTTATCCAGCTGGGATGCTAGGAGTGGGTTTGGGTGGGAAGAGGTGGTTAGTAAATCTTTGAATTACTTTCCTTTTGGAAGATACTTTTTTTTTCTCCCCAGTTAGAGGGTGAGGAAATGGTCTCACCTAGGGTAAACTGCCAAGAGGGTTTGTCAACTGGAGTAGTTTCTTTCAGTAATACATCATGCTGTGAGGGAAGCGTCACCATGGTCTGGTAGCAGAATGATAAGCTGTAAATGCTGTATGCAGTACGTGGATTTCACTCATCTTCTGAGATGAGTCAGGCCCACTCAAATGTTAATGTAACAGGGACTTCTGCTGGGCTTTGAGAAGCTCAGTCTTGGTAATCTCGGTGAATAATGAGTATCAACAGGAGCTCCTTTTGCATGTGTGCTCAAGTGGGAATCGTGCAAGTTGTTTTGGAATAGCATCATCTTAGTCACAGTAGCTCCTGGGGCACACACTTGAAGGCTGGGGACTCAGATCTTCAATACGCTCACTTCTCCTTGAAGCCCGTTATGCGCAGGATCTGTTGTGCATAAAGGAATTGTGTGGTCTTATCAGGGAACCTGAGAGGAAATGAGTTTTCTTATTTTACCATAAGACCCCAAGTGATGGGGATTAGTAATGCATGGAAAGGTTTGTAGTAGCTGATGAGTTGTAGCAATTCAGATAATATAGCTCTTTATTCAATGAAAGAAAAAGATTTCTGATTCAAGGCACATAATAGGAAGTTATCTGCCCCATAGTGACCACTCATGGTCTCTGAAACCATGGTGTGCTGCAAGGTGCATCAAGCTGTGCCAATTAAAAAAACAACAACTGGAGGGAGAGACAAGGGAGGGATAAGTTGGAACTGATCAAGTGTGGTCACTGTGTAGGTGCTTCATAGCATCAAGAAAGCTCTGTCTGCAATTGGTGTTTGTGTTTAAAAAATAATAATCATGAAAGTTGCTTTCATATTCAGTAGTTCTCTTTTTAATTCTGATTATTAGGGCCTTGAGGGCTGCCATGAGGTGTACAGGCTGTGACAGCACCTGACTATGTATTTCACAATTCTTCTATCTTTCTATGGCCTCAGAAACAAGCACCGGCCACTAGCAAGGGAAATGGGTTCAGGTTGTCAGAGGGTTGTTCCCATGAAAATTCCTGAAGTGAGAGCAGTAAGATAGAGGAGCCGATGTCCTGTCCGTAACAGTAGCTGCTCTTTCAGGCTTTGACCACCCATTTCCCAGGAGATGCTCTTGACCATGCAAGTCCAGTCAAGTCTTTACTTTCATGTAAGTTGCTTAGGGGATTTAAAATGCCCCTTTTGCAGCCTCTGGTATTTAAGGGGTTGCTTATCTTCCTTCAGTGCTCTTCTCCTTCAGGCTTTCTGCTGACAGGTGGTGGTAGCAGCATCTTGGAGATAAGTTGAGATGGTTTGCAATCTGCATGTGATTAAATATGAACAATCCTTTCTCTGTACAGCAAAGTAAGCACTGCTGTGAATCCTATTGAGGCTGATGTGAATTAAGCATGTGGCGTAGTGTTTTCTTGGACAGGATGAGGCTGCGCACAGGTCTTCCCGACTTGATGATTTGGGAATCTGTAAGAGCCAGTGTTTGTTGTGCAGGTAATCCATAGCAGTGGGTATATGTGTCTACAAGCATATATGAATGTTACGATAATTTGATGGAAAGGTAGTGAGGAGTTGCACAGATTGATCAGAAATCCAAATGCATTTGTGTGAGTTTGCCATCTTTGAAAGAATTTATCTTATTTTTACCATTCCAATACTGCTAACCTGAACACCAAGTAGCGGCTCTGCATCTGTGGCTTGGGACTATGAATGTTTGTTCCTTCTGTGTACCCTTCACATGTTAATTTTCCCCCCTTTACTGCCCTGTGCTGGAGGTGGGTGGCCTTAGACTTGACATGAGGCCACCTCAATGCACTTGCCTTTGTGACTGTCTTAACGCTGTTCTGAAAACCTGTACAGTTCTGGCCTCATCCGGGGATGAGTTCTGCAATGCACGTACGTGTGTGTTTGCTTTTAATCCTGCGGAATAAAGGTGCTTCAGTTTCCCAAATGGTCCTTTCTGCAGGCGGTTTAGCCGTGAACGCACAGCTGTATAGCCGCGGAGTTGCTTTCAGATGAGGCTGGCAGCTGGAATCCAGCTGCCTGATTGCTGAGCCTTGTTAAGCAAAAATCGTGTCACAAAGCGCACAGATAGCAAGTCCCAACAGGAGCACGCTCTACGCACGGCCGGGGGAGATTTCTTACACGTGATGTTCCCTCTTTGGAATAGGGCAGTTGCTCCCAGTGTAAAGGAGAACACAGCTCTGGAGTCTGCCTCCAGTGTTCCCTGCTTTCTGTGAAATCCTAGATGGAATAGAAAACAGTGTGTGTTTCTCTCCCCAGCATTCCTGTAAATACAGCTTTCAGATGTGAACTGGTGAAGGGCCGTCTTCCTCCGTCTGCAGATACAGCAAAAACAAGTCGAGGTGCAATTTGTACAGCCTAAATATTTAGGAGCAATAGATAATAAATCCCCTCTTAAAAAACTTAACTGTTCTCTGAAACAAGCCCAAAGTGTTTGTGCACTCACAGGCACTCTTTTAATTTGAGAATGTTTTGGTTTCTCTTCTGACTACAGCGTTGGGCGTTCACATGCGATTGCTGCCCTGGGACTTTCCTTGTCTCCCTTCCTCGCCGACGGAAACATAAATGATTCAAGCAAAGGGCAGGAGAGGAGCAAACCCACCCGTTTCCAGTGCACCCGGCCAAATCTACCTTTGTCCAAGAGCAGCGAGTGTGCTGGTGTAAAAATCTTACTGACCGGGTGGGGTTTTTAGGGTGCTTTTTATGGCTGGTGCTGGCCTCAGTGTGCCCGGCGGGGTGCTGCTCGCCGCACTGGTTGCCGCTGTGGTTGCCAGAGGAGAAGGCAGCGTTGGCCAAGTCCCCGTGAGTCACGCCCGTGTCTGGCAGGGCTGACACCTCTCCGCTGTACCCACGCGGAGGGGTTTTTCCACGGATTTCTGGGAGCGCGGTAAGAAATCACCATTTTCGCAGCAGGGAAGCCCAAGCCGGGCACCAGCT
>NW_009621570.1:0-910 GCF_000690535.1 Cariama cristata | reverse complement strand
AAATAAATCCCTGTTGTTCCCTTACAATGCAAGATTCCAAATCTACGGTTTGCCATTTTTCATTTACCTTTTGGGCCCATACTGTATGCTCAAAAGGATAGAGTATAGCTCCTCCTAATGCAATGAGGGTGTAATTGTGTTATATGGAAGTATCGTGTACGGTCGACATGAAAGTCGTGGCTGTGTTCGTGATGGGGGCATAAGTAAAATTTACCAAGTTCCACCAGGATTGGAGTTTCCTCTCAAAGTCAATGGCACTGTCCCAAACTATTTTTCGAATTTCGGTGGGGAAAGTGCCTTCTTCACCTTCTTTTATGATTGATGCGGTTACCAATTGCATCCACAATTGAACCTGGATACAACTGAGAGCCAAAGAGAGGTTATTTTGAATAACCACTGGTTGGTTCCCAGAGCTAATAGGGACGGTTGCAAGGGTTGCTGCAAATTGGTCAGATCACTAGTTGTTGTGGCTATTTTATTCATCAATATTTCTGAATCAATACTATTTAGGACTCCCATCCCTAGAACACCATTCAGGTCTCTCTGTGTTCGTTTCCCAGAAGGTACTCGTTTCCGCAGCCAGGTTGTCCACTCCTCAAAAGAGGTCTTTAGGAAAGGAGAACAGGCTGGCTGTCTCTGAAACGTTATTTTGCATCAATAATTCAACTTGTCTGAGGGACCATTCTGGATTGAACAACATTTGTTGTTGGCCTGTATTTTTGATTATATATAGTCTGATTTCATTAATCTTTGGGCTGGGCACAGCTATCGGTGGTATAGTAGGTGTTGTGACTTCTATTATGAGTTCTCTCCAATATTTTGTATTATTTTTGTCACACATAACCTTGTGGGTGTGTTGAATTGCAGTTAAATTTAGCCAGCAGTTTTGGTTTTGATTTTTACATGACAA
>NW_009621569.1:49369-51175 GCF_000690535.1 Cariama cristata | reverse complement strand
TTTTTATTTTATTTCATTTTTTTGCTCTTCAGCAGTGAATGGTAGCAGAATCAGGAGGGTCCATCTCAAGGTTTATTTTGTTTGGTTTTTATCTGGTTTTGGACAGAATAGTTCCACAGTTCCGTTTCCTCTCTCTCCTCTTTCCCCCTCCTCATACAGTTAGCTGAATCTCCCTCTCTTTCTCTGGTCATTCTTGTAAGCACGTATTTCAATAGCGTTGTCTTAACCGTCCTAGTGATATGATAGCTTGCAGTGAAAAAACACTCGTCGCTGTAATGGGGATCTTGGTGCCGCCGAGGCCTTTGTTCAGAAAAGCACTTAAGCACGGCCTTAAACCTGTGCCCCTTCAGAAAGCACCTGCTTAAGAGTTTTGCTGAATTAAAGCCTAACATGGCAGAACAGAAAGACGGGTTTAACTTTCTTGACTTCTTGTTGTTGTTGTTGCGAATAGAGGCATAGTAAGAGGTTTACGGAAACAAGACTTGGAGAAGGTCAAGTGAGATGCGCTCCGGGGGCTGGCCAGCCTGGTGGGTGGCCCTGTCTGGAAAGGCAGAGTGGCCACTGTCCTCTGAGGGCATCCGACCTTCTGCGGGGGCAGAGGGGGCCAGGCCCTGCTCGGGTGTCGCATTTAGCAGTAGCCTGTTGGGAAAGGAATCTCTTTACCTGTGCCAGCTCCTGGAGAAGAGGTGATAAGAGTCTGGGAGAAAGGCTGAGATGTTAGGGAGAAGTAGGGTGCCTTGGGGAAGAAAATGGTGTGCATAGATAAACACAGGTCCTTCTGGCACGCTCAGCCGCACAGACGGACACGTGAAACAGGGCCCCGATCCAGCGCGGATCCCGGTGCGGTTGCACCGGCCGCACCTGCCTAAGGCTGCCTCCTGGGATGGTGCATTACGCCCAGCGCCAACCAAAGCAGGCCGGCGTTAGCAGAGCTACTGGTAGATCTTTTACCCCTTTTCTCCACACACTTCTGCTTTCTCCCACTGTTGTGCAGTGATTCGGTCAGCGGAGTCTGGTGCGATATGAAAGGGGAGAGGTAAAAACACTGTGTGACGGTGCAGGTTCCCAGCTCGTAACAGCAGGGAAACAGGCTGACTATCCTGACCGGCAACCAGTGGCCCAAGCGAGCCCCGTGCCTTGCCGCTGAAACCAGACCCCCCCTCGCCCTCAGCCTTCACAAGGCTCGCAGGCAGCTTTCCTGTAAGCCCTGCAGGATGCCGGCCTGAAGGCAGTAGGCTCGATCCTGCTCCCACAAAGTCACTGACACACAGCACGTTGGTTTCAGTGGTACAAAATAAACACATCTGTTTTGCAAGATGTGGCTTGTGTTACATCCAAGGATACCTCTTGGAGCCCACCACCATACTATCTAAGTAGCTGAATATGGGAAAAATGTACAAGTACAGAACCTGCAGCAAATGCCGTTGAAGTAAAATCTTTTTTTTTGCCCCATCCCATTTCTAGAAATTCCAGAGCCTCATTCCCTCGCTCTGCCCCAGGAACATGAGCTTCATTATATTCAAGAATTGGGTTGTACTAGAAAACACACAGCTGAGGGCAGGGGATATACCAAACAAAACAAAAACAAACAAACAAACAAAAAACCCCTATAAAAATAAAAGCCACACAAATAGCTGATAGAGGAAAAGAACTCCAAAGAATTAAATAAACTACAAACTAGTAATAACAATATTTCATTTGTTTTGTTTTCATTTTTTTCATCTCTACAAAATTCAAGTTAGAATTCGGAATCGTGCAGCTCTGGTCAGTGCTAGGAGTGTGAAGTCAGCCTCAAACCATAGCATT
>NW_009621569.1:27481-49333 GCF_000690535.1 Cariama cristata | reverse complement strand
ACAGCCCAAACCCATAGAATTAAGGCCCCCCCCTTCCCTGCCCCCCCCCTACAAACAAACACTACATTGAAGGAGGGGGGGAAAAAAAGGAAAAAAAAGAGGAAAAAAAAAAATTGCACACAATTAACCATATCTAAGGGCTATCCAGAAGGCAGGTGACCCCCCCCATCCCCCTGGCATTGGTGGGTTCTCTTTTGTTCTATATATAGTAATAACCTTTACAGGAAAAATACTGTACAACTTTTTTTTTTTTTGCCTTTCCTTTTGAAACATTATCTGAACATTCTGTCCCCACATTTACACAGCTGAGCTGCTTGTTTATAAATCAGACCTGATCTGCACCAGTTCCTTAGGGAAATAAAAAAAAAAAAAAAAGCAGCCTAAACTTCTTGAGGCCTTTATCTGTTCAGGGTGAAAACAAATTATGGGGATCCCTTGGAGCTGAAGTGCTCTGGGAGTTGAGGGGGGGGGGAAAGGGGTGCCTGCATGATGTTAGAGAAAAAATAATTAGGTTTATTTTTTAAAAAAGGGACAAACTTCAGACACAACGAACCTTTTGCTAGGCTGGTATACTTACAAACTGGCACTGAAATAACTATTATCAGAATTAATTCATACAGCTAGTCCTTCTGTAGCCCAGGTGTATGTAGACAAGCTCGCTCTCAGACTCAGGTGAGGATTTGGGGTCAAACAGCTACTGAGTCGGGGACAGTATCCTGTAGTGTGTGTTCCCAGGCCGGGCTAGGAAAAAGAGAGCAAGGAAGAGCCTGCAACCAGGGGAAAGCCCAAGCTTCTGGAGGTGGCAGGTCTCAACACAGTCTCGCTGCATTTGCTTATGCAGCGCCCAGGCTATCAATCAGCCCTACTTACCAGCATGGACCCAGAAATGCATTAATTCTTAGCTGGACTACATCCTGGCCTCAGCTGCCATCTCCCCCCATCTCCAAGTTCTCTGCGCTGCGTAGGTTGCAGCAGCCTCGTGTTTTGTAGCTGTAAAAAAACCATGTGACTGGGCCAGTAGCTACAGAGGTGCTGCCAAACAGTGTTGTCCCCCTCCCCACCCCAGTGCTGAGCAAAAGAGTCTGCGCAGGACACCCCTCGGTGAGATCCTGCACGTTTGCCTGCCTTCTCCTCCCTCTTCAGTGGTGCCTTCACCCTCTCCCTGAAGTCACCAGGGATCTGTATCAGTCCGTGCAGCGAAAGGCTGGGGACGAGGGCCTGGGGACCAGGGACAGACCTGTCATGGTACGCCTGCTTGGGTCAGAGAGCAAGTAGTATTTCCAAGGCTGCTTTAATGGCTAGGATGCTCCTCGGTGAGCACCGTGGGACAGCGGGTCAGCTCACAGCCTCCTGAGATGGGGATACTGAAGCACCACAAAAACGCCTCACCCTCAACAGAGAGGAAGCACCTGGGGGGTGGGATGAGATGGAACTGGACGGGAGCTTTAACCCCAGTCCTCCAGTGTGACAGACCTCGTAACTGCCCGCTGTGTTCTTCCCAAGTTACTTCAGCTAAATCCCTACAGGCAGAACGGCAGGGATGAGGAGAGGTGTCCTACAGAGAAAGTGTAGACTGAGAAAGTTTTACAATATAAATAGCATTCAAAATTATTATCATTAATAGTAAAAAGGATCTGGAAGAACAGAGGAGTGTCCTATTCCCACCCCTGCTCATTCATTAATGCGTCCTCATTTATGTGACAATAAATACCCACTCCCACCCTTGCTGTCTGATGCCATTCATTTAATGCTGGAGAAGGAAAGGGGGAGGGGTGGGGGGGGGAGAGAGAGAGAGCGCGCACGCACCCCTCGCCCCCTCCTTCCCACTGGCAAAAGCTGAGCTAGTTGTCTTTGTGACACCAATTCCTTGGATTTTATATATGTGTGTGTGTGTGTACATTATATATAGAGAGACACACACACAAATATATATTTCTAAAATTCATTACCTGTTGTTCCCACCCACCCCCCTCCAAGAAGTGGAGATTATTATTAATATCGTACAACTGAAAACATGGAAAAATAAAACCCAGAAAGAAAAACGGGGGGATAGAGCCCCACCCATAACAAAGGGTCCCCAGATGGGCACAGGCCCCACGCACCATGCAGGGAGCAAGGAAAAGCAGCTGGTACCCTCAAGGTTCGTGTCCGTATAAAAGGGTATTTTTTTTTTTTTTTGCTGCATCCTGCCCCCATGTTCTGTGATCTGCAGAATGAAGTGGTGCAGCACCAGTCCTGCTGCGAACCTGTCTCTCTTATGGGGCCTGCGGAGGAGCATGGGTTTCCTTCCTTCCTCTCTCTCTCTCGTGTGTGTGGCACGGAGTTTGTTTTCCACTTGCCATCCCAATCTTTGTTCTTGCCTCATATGGGGTCCTCTTAGTAATTCTGTTTAAGAGCAAAACCAAACCACTGCCACTGTTGTCTCTAAGATTAAGGAGAAGCTGCTGGAGCGATGGTAGAGGCTGGGGCGGCAGCTGGAGCAGGAGCTGGGGCTGGAGTAAGGGCTGGCTCGCCCTGCGGCCTGGAAGCATCGCCGTGGTCTGTGGAAGAAGCAGCCTCCTCTGGTTCTCTATCTTCTTTAGTGGCCAGGCCCTCAGGGTCAGGCAGCGATTCTTCAGAATCTGTGTTCAGGTCTTCTTCTTCATCATCCTCCTCATCGTCATCATCATCATCCTCCTCTTCATCATCCTCCTCTTCTTCATTCATTTCCTCCTCATCATCCTCTTCATCCTCTTGGGAAGAGTCATCCTCGTCCTCCACATCACCAGAGCCAGATGCCACCGCCCCCCTCTCCTGAGGTGCGGTCCCAGCTCTGCTCGGTGACGGACCTTCAGTGACTTCTGACTGCTTCTTGCTGAGGTCCAGGGAATCATTGAGGCCCACACCAGCCGCATTCTGCAGGAAGAAGAGGGAGCTGTTGTTGTCAGTGCTGAGGTTGAGGGAACTGTCCAGGTTGATGGAAGAGTTCTGGATGTCATACTCGAGAGCGGAGTGGGCAAGGCCCTCAGGGCCGGGAGAGATGGCAGGAAGCTCCCCTCGCTCCTGCTTCTCGTGTTTGCGCTTGTGCGAGTCCATCTGTGACATGCCCACCACTGTGTGTTTGCAGCCAGGGTAGGTGCAGTGGAAGTGGGAGCACTTGAGTTTGTACTTGCAGTCAGGCACCTCGCAGTCCACGCTTGAGCTGAACTGGCAGAAGCCGGCAGCACTGATGACGTCCTGCTTGCCGTGGTGCTTACGGTGGGCTGTCACCTTAGTGCTGTCGGTGCAGCGGAAGGCACAACGCAGACAGTGGAAGTGTGTGCTATTGCCAGAGAACTGACAGTCTGGGAAGTTGCAACTCAGTGAAGACTTGAAGCGTTTGAAATCATCCAATACCAGGTTGTCAACGCGATCATGATGCTGGGCGTGCTTATACATGTGGGTACGGCCACAGAACTTGTAGCCGCAATTCTCCCGCGTGCAGTGGTAGTGGGTAACCTTGAGAGAGAATTGGCAGCTGGAGTCCTTGCAGTCCTCGTAGAGGTCATAGCGCCGAAATCCCTCCAGCATCATCCCTTCATCCAGCATCTTCCGTGAGGACGCGGTCTTGCGGCGCTTGCCAAACGGGGACATGTCCTCAATAATCCAGAAACGCTTTTTGGCCCCCGAGGCAGTTGGCATAGTGATGGTATTCCCTGAGGAGAAAAAAAGCAAAGAGCGGTGTTGCTGACAGCCAGGTCTCTCTTTGTCTGCTAGCCATCCTGGCAAGCTTTGTATTTGCCAAGACACAATGCTGTGACTGTTCCCACCCAGCAGCTCATCCCTCAAGCTCTACGTAAGCCTGAACTCTGGGATCGTGGGCTGGCTGATGCCTGCTGGCCATCGCTTCCTCAATTTTCAGCATATCCCACCTCGCCTCCAGTTGCTGCTCCGATATACCTGATATTGTCCAAATGCTAACTGTTGCTTCTCTGTTTTGCTGCTCTCACAGTTTCTCCTGCTGCTTAGTTAATCTCTAGCCCTATTTTCCTCAAATCGGACTTTAATACAGAGGAGCTGGCTTGTTCCAATGCAAGGGCTTGAGGTGTGTTACTGTAGTTCACTGGGGCTGAAGTGGTAAAACAGTTTAAGAATGCTGAAAACTGGTACAGGGATACTGCCTTCCCCTACCCAGGCTCTTGTAATCCACTACAATTGCCAAGGACAGGCAGGAAGCGAAGGAAGATCCCATGCGTGATTAAAACTGCAAGGGGGGGAATTTATAGAAATAGGATGGACTTTGGCCAGGAGACTGCAACATCCCTCACTGTAATGAGCCTACATATTACGATGAGTGCACTTAGAAAGACAGATGGACAGATGTTCAATGGGGCTAATTCTCATCATTGCTAGCCAGTGGACTCTCAGAGAAAATACCAGTTCTACAGCTTTCCCTTGGGTCTCAAAAATCACATGATGCCCCTAGTAAATAAAGAGCCCTCATCTATCTTCCACTTTCATTCACGGGGCCAGCATAACTGGCTAGTGCTCACGTCCCCTAGGATCAAGCTGACATCAAGGACTTGACCTCATTATATCTATTAACTTTTTTTCCTTCTCTGTTTGCTATTTCCAGAATCGAACCACAATCTCCAGTATCAACATGCAGCACAGACAAGGTTGGAGGCAAGAATTTCTCACCAGGTGCAGAATTGTGAGTGTAATTGGAAATTATAGCTCGCAACTAAAACATACTTTTTTTTTTTTTTTTTTTGCCTCTCTTCATGCTGAAACTGCCATCCTCTTAAAAAGAGGCATGATTTGTGACGTGCAGTGCCTGGGGCCTGAGAATCCAGAGCAGCTTACATCCTTGTCTAGGAGACTGAAGAAACAGTCATCTGTTTGACTGTTGCAGAATTATTTTTTTTTTTTCTGGCTGATAAGCAGGTATTAAAAGTGATGAATGCTATTTTTGCAATATCTGGCCCTTCCAGTGACAACCCTTTAAAAGAAGGTGGCGATCACTGAAGGAAGCCTCCAAAAGTTAAAGTGGCACCATACTGAAAGATACAGGTCAATGGCAATGGTAGCAGCAACCTGATCTCACGCACTGTTCGGATGGCTGGGCTATACAGATTGCAGGACAAGCAAAGAACAAAAGGTTTTTCCACTCCCATTCGTGACGTGGCACTTTTGCTCAGACTGCAAATAAGGACGCCAGCTTGGGGCATCCATGGCGAGACTATCTTAGTGACATGTAGCTGGTGGAAACTGCACGTTAAGGCTAATTTAACGAGCTACCAGTGAAAGAATAACTTTCTGTCACTGTAGATTTTAAATTAGCAAGCTCTTAGCTATGGAATCTGCAACAATTAACTCTCTGCTCCCCCCCTAAACATCTGGTATTGTAAAATCTAGTCCTCGACTTCCGGGTGACTAGTGTAAGTGCACTATTGCCTGGACAAACCATTGCTATCCAGATCAACTCCTCCTTTTGAAAAAAATTACCGCCAAACCATCAAGTCTTTTATCATTAGTATGAACGCTCATCTTGTCTGCCTTCAGATAGGAATATGGGATAAACCATCTTAGGGGAAAGACTCTGGATGGGAAATCTGGGAAGTAAGTAGAATTAACATTTCACCTGTTTTAAAGTCAATGTATCTGCCCAGCTTTTAGAACACTTCAAACACATGTGCTTAAAACTTTAGTTAAATCAATTCTGTTTTCTCATACAGGCAAAGTTTCAGGGCAAGGGCATGAAAAAGAGAAATGATAACCTGGGACACTCTCCTCCTTTAGCCACTGGACAACCTTCAGTCACTAGCACCCAACTGAAGATTACAAGCCTCAAGAGATGTAATCCCAAGCAAATCTCAATGGTAAGTGCATGCCATAAGCTTGCCTTTTCAACTACTAATAATAAACATTCACAAAATTATACAAAGGTAAAAAGAAAAGAAACTTAAAAATGTATCATTAGAGGAAAGCACAGCACAAGGTTAAGATGTTTCAGGTTGCATGCAAATCAGTTTAAAAAAAAAGGCAGCAAAAAAAATGTAGTTTCTTGTGAATTTTGTTCATTGGAACACACTCCTCCGGACAGGGCAAGGATCCTTCTCCTGCCAAGTCCCATGAGAAAAACCCGTGGACTTCCAAGCGGAGCTGGTCCTCCCGCCATACTCCCAACCATTTACCTTGGATTTGTGCATTACTAAAACTGGCAGGAAGAATAGCTGGGACATTTGTAGGCTGCCAGAATCCTCGTAAGTGTGAACCTTAAACACAAATATGCCCTTAATTAACTAGAAGAGAGCTGGGAGTTGGGAAAAGAAGCCAAAACTGAGACACACCCTAAAAAACATTCCCAGCTGGAATGAGAATCCCCAGTCTGAGACATCTCTGTTCTTAGTCACACATGGGAAACATGGCAGCTTAGAACTAAAAATCTAGATGTATTTTCTGCAGCTGTTAAGAGCAGATATAAATAACAGTGAGTGTGAGAAACAGCCTGAGCTGTCTGATGATGTCATCATAGTGACACTGACTGTACTTCACTGTGTTACTTGTGCTGGGGAAAGCAGCCCTGAATTTTATGGCTTCGTATAATGAATAGGAAGCAGTGAAGCTTACAAGATTGATAAAAGTACAGGAACTGAGTACCTTGTCAGACATTTACCTGCTGAGATGTGTGGAGCAGACTATGGTAGGCACTGAGCTGGGTGGCCTGGAAGATCTAAACAAGAATTCCAAGTCCCATTAATGCTCCATGAGCAAAGTTTGCTTTGTGGCCACCCTGCTGTTATCAAGAGGCTGAAAGTGCATTTTAACTACGGATTTTGTTAGATTTTTCTCATAGCTTAGAATTGGTGGAAATTGCTCTCAGGTATCCAAATGTCTCTCGATTTGCCTGGTTTTGGTTACCTTCTTAGCTGTGGTTACTGTGTCAGCAGACAAAAGGAGTAGGCGCGGACGGGCCCTTTGATAAAGTTAAGTAAGACCCAGTGTGATGTGTGCTTTTTTACTGATCCAAAGGTGCAGAGAAAAAAGGTGGGCAGGGTGAGCGGGGAAGGAGATGGGCACAGGACACTAAGAGAGAAAGCAAAGAAGTGTTACCTGCTGCATCTTGAACTAAGGGAACGTCACTTTTTACTGGAGTTGGAGTGGCAATGATGGGCGAAAACCCAGCGGTGCTGGCGGCAGGCATGACAATGCCTCTGCTGGATCCAAGAGTGGCACTGAGCAGAGAGTACGAGAGACAAGACGGAGAGAAAAGATAGGGGAGGGTGGGAAGGGGAGACCTAAGCAGGGCTTGTGAGAAAGATGGAGGCAGAGATGGTGGTTGAGGTTGTGGTGCATTGTGGGTAGCATCATCGGCAGCAGCAGTAGCAGTAGAAGGAACCAGGCAGCCTGGAGAATGTGGAGAGAAAAAAAGCAGAAAAAAAAAGGAAAAAAAAAAACAAAAGAACAAAACCAAAACAAAAAAACCAAAACAAAACAAAAAAACAAAAGAACTGAAATGAGAACCCAAGAGCAGAAGCAATATGACGAAAATGGAAAATACATTCACAAATGTATGAAACAGAACTGTAACAGAGAAGAAACAGAAGGTAAGGAACTGACAGCATCAGGAAGAGGAGGGTTGTCTCTGCAGAAGGTGAGGTGGCTTTAGTGGCATGGGTAAAGAGCCACGGGCTTTCACGCAGAAATTCCTGCTTGTTTGGTCATTGTTGATCTGTATGGTGCCAGCATGTACCAACCAATAGGTGTAAGGCTGGTCTTACACTTTGGGCGGGTGGAGTTGCTCGCTACCTGGATAGCGCTGAGGGGGCCATTTTCTAGGAAGTGTGACTTAGGCCAGACGGAGTACTGACAAAGGAGAGAGTGCCAGGAACCACTGTCCCACCAGAACTCTTTGGAGCAGCTTTAATGTCATAGGGCAACCACTGTCATGCCCCAGCAGCATTCATACAACATATGGTTAGATGTGCCGTATGATAACCTTCATCTAACGTGTGGGAAAGAGAAGTAGGAAAATGTGTACGAAATCAAAGCAAACTCAGTGAGGCAGCCTATTTAGAATGTAACGCTTAACCCTGGGAAGGACAGCTAAGAGATCCCTGGATCACCACTAGATGATAACAGAATTCATAAAAGATCTCTGACTACTGAAAAGATAACCCTGTAATAAAGGGCAGCGGGAGATGGCTACACATTATCCTGGCAAACAGGAAACAATGGCAGAAACTTACTTCCAAAAAGAGGGGATGATGGAGGTCTCCTTGTGCAGCACTGCACAAAGTGGAACAAGAGTTTTTGCATGAGGAAGGGAGCTCTGTGAGCTGCTTTCATATGCTGCTTTCTGAAGATGTGGTAGGTTTTTTTCCCCTGTGTATATATTTGCTACTGTACAGTCTTTCTGTACCTCAACAGTTTAGGAAAGTGCCTGACTTCAGATGCTGCACAAGGAAATACAAAAAGATAACCAGGGGAAATGCCAAGTACAGAAGAGGCCCAAAGTTTTTTGTTTTTTGTTTTTCTTTTTTTTATATTTCTATTAAAATAGATCCAACTCCAAGACACAGGAGAAAAACCTCTCTTCAGGGGAGAAAAACAATACACTCTTAGTTCATGGGTGCTTGAGGTCCATGTTTTGATGGATCTCTTCTCACAAATGATGGAGGGAGCTAGGTTAGTACGAGGCACTATTGTGAAGCTGGTACAGTTTACATTTTAAGGTGCAGTTGTCCTTTGGCCTCTCTTCATGAGTTTATCTCTCAAGAGAGCAGGCAACTGATGATCCATTTCACCCCACCACCACTCCCCTTTCTCTCTTACCTGCTGATGTACTTTCATTGCCCACTGGAGTGCTGGAGCAGCTGCGGTCCATATTGGAAGATTCAGAGGAGATACCCCCAGGGCTACAGCCAGTGTAATCCATGTACTCATCTGTTTCAGTGTCCATCATGCTTGGGGGTCCCTGAAAGGAAGCTGGGGTTCCTGATGAGGCTGGGCTGGGTGCCATGCTGCCAACCTGGGGGAGATTTTCATTTCTTGGAGTGTGGCCAATAACCTGCAGCAAGAAAACAGGACGGGGACTTTCACACCAAAAGCAAGACACCAAGACCAAAACCATCTGTCTGCACATGTATTTCTCTCTGTCACAGTTCATGAGGGATAGCTGGAACACACTCCTGAGTGGAACCCATGGCACCGTGGCTACAAGCATGAATCTTCCTTCACTGGGAGCTCAGAGCATTAAACTTGGCACATGTATCCTGGTATGTGAATTGTGATGTGCTCAGAGGCTGGAAGTGTTAATCTTGGCACCAATATCCTGGTGTGTGGATTCTGATGCATTCAAAACCAGGAAGGGTTCATCTTGGCATTACTACCTTACTTGTAGGTCCTGCTGCTTTTAGAGTCTGGCAGTATGTCTACTGATGTGACTGTCCTCGCGCCTGCATGCTGAGACACTGCAACAGGGGACCACAGCCTGAAACCAGTGACGTACGTCTATGCTGTGTTCTCATGCCGCTGTTGTGGCCTGGCATGGCATGGTCTCCTCTGGATAGCTACATGGGTAGGTACCCAGAAGCAAAGTACATCCGAACACACCACCAAGTGCCTGCGGGGCACTAAGGCATGGGAAAAGCTGGAGGAGGTACATGTAAATGCAGAAAGGCAGTGGCAGTATAGCAATCTGGTTAGCTTTGCCACATGCCCTGATTTGTGAATGCAGCCTTGTTTTGTTATTTGCTGGGACTGCTCCATGGGCTAAGCACAGCAATAGAGTAAGACTAGCACTGTATGCTCCCAGGATTGCTCAGGCCACAACTGCTACTTCTCCACTGCTGAAGTGGCACAGGATTGCCAGTGAAAGGAGATGGAGGTCAAAACCAGGATTTTCTGCCCAGCATGCACCAGAGTTCTTAGGGCTGGTCTCAGCAGGTACTAGGAGAGTAGTGAAGACAAATCTGTTTGTTAAATCTGTCCTACGTTTGATTCTTGTACCTAAGATTTTCATTTTAAGAACAAAAGCTACCACAACAGTCACACCAGTTCCTTGGCATCTGTGAACTCATTAAATCCAACAGCAGTAGACGTAACAAATGACTGAGTGACAGGACTTAATAACTAATAGGGACTTCTCATTCCTGTGTTGTGGAATGAAAGGGGGTTCCCATTTTGCTTCTACAGATGGCCCCTTTTGTTTTCCATATACCAGAAGATGTCCTTAGGGTCAGATCAGTCACAGGCATTTAAATAAAGCTAGCTTGTTTCATCTCCCAAGTCAATGGAAGTTAAAGCAACTAAGAACAAGAAGCAGCAGGTTGCAGGACTGCTGCTATTCTGAGCAGCAGCTCAGTGCTGCAGTTGAAACTCTTCGATTCATTCATGAAGCACATAAACCCAATCTGCCAGTTGCTCTCAGTTACGTGTTTGTTAGAAAAGCAGCAACTGCATCACACTGCTACTTCCTGAGAGAGGACAAGGAGCACTCCAAACTGACTCTTACTTTAGTGTTACCCTTCTCAATTTTTTTTTTCCTCCGTAATTCATAAGGAAAAGCTGTTTACACTAAGTAAGGCTTTGATGTCTATGCTTCTTCATCTTTCCTCATATTGTAGAAATCCAACCAGGTAAAGCTACCTCGCGTGAACTTGCAGATCCCAGTTGCATCCCCCAATGCAGACACATATCCTTTAGAGTCTGGGTACAAGTGTCTTGGCACTAAAGCAGTTCTGCAGCAAGCAACCAAAGGGACCAAGACTACATGCGGATCTACAACTTAAATAACCAGCGAGTCACCTGAGTAGGAACACGATCAAAGTTCTTCCCCAGCATCCTTCTCATGTGCTTTCTGGCGTGGGATGTCATTTGGTGCTTGAGCAGGAAGGAAAACTGGCAGCCCTCTCGAATGCAGTGGAAGTGGCTGTTCACCTGGTTGTATTTGCAACCTATAGACAGAAAACCATTGTATGTAGTACGTGAAAGGTACCAAGAGGGAAAGGGACTGTAGGGAAGATGACTGGGAGGCGGGACAAGGCTGCTGCTATGTGGATTAATGGTGGATTGAAGATTATCAATGGTCATGGGCTCTTCAGGAACAGTCCTGAATGAAAAAATACACGATCTTTTGCCTGCTGAGCAACTGCAAGAGAGGATTACAGTGCACATAGATTTAAGAAGTCAGCCTGAGCTGCAGACTACTCCCATCCCTCTTTGTTTTGTTACAAAGAAAGGAACATTACCATTATATCTAGTAGTGCCTAATGCTCTCCAGTCTTAGCTAGAGCCTTTTCCTTTACAAAGAGAACAAAAGCAAGACATTTACCTGTATCAAAGAATTTACAATCAAAAATACATACTCATAATTAGATTAGAAATGAAAAGTTCTTATCTTTTTTTCCTTTACCTGTGTTCTCAGAAAAGCAGTCGCTTGAAAGCTCTAGCCCTGGCCAGTATATGCTCACTGGTCAGATAGAAATGAGCTAGGAAGTGTTTACTGCTACTCCAAATTTCTTGTGTAACAGGGGCAGCCACTAAACAACAAGCAATTTATATGGGTTCTGGCATACAGCACTTGACACATTTTGTTCCTCGTGGATAATGCCATGCATGCTGGGAGTTTGTGTATCTCATTAACAGATAATCCTAAACAGCTACGTTCTATAGCTGATACATAATGGCTTGTTATAGTTAAAACACAGCTATGTCACTAATCAGGTTCTATCTGTTCTCCATCATCCCTTGGCCATACCTTTATATACGTAGAGGTACAGACCAACAGACAGGCTCAGTTTTATTCATCTAGCTATTATCTATCTACACCCATCCACCTTTACTTACATACATATGTATTCTTCATCTCTCTCTCTCCCCACCCATACGTGCATGTATCTATTTATACATGCACAAATATATATGTAAAAAAAATAAAAATCGTGTGTGTTTGTTCAGAAACATTCACAGCCCTTAAAGCAGGCCAGTGCTTTCTGCACCTGATATATATATATATATATAGATATGCAATGTAAAATGCATAGAGATGTACAGAGAAGTAGACGTGCATTTCCATGTTGGTTTAACCATATACACCTACACAGCTACACCATCCCATCATGCTCCCTGTATCTACATAGGCAAATGCAGAGTGTTGGCTAAATGTATGTTTACTGCACGGCAAGCCCAGCCTATAGGCATATGTACATACTGCTGGATGCATGTACCCCATCACTCCCAAAATAACACTGCTGACACATGCACAGTCTGTAGATGCCTCGCTGCCAAACAGCTCCTGAATCACCCAGCCCATCTTTAGCTCACAGATAGCGTTTTATGTGCATGCCAAGTTTATGTTTGTTTAGGTATCGCACTCCCCCACAGCCCCACCTCGTTTGCCCTCCCCATCTCGTTGTGCTGTTCTTTGGGATGGAGAACAAACAGTGCTGGCGGGACCGAAACAGTATCAGCAAAGGGCAGGTGAAGGCTCGCCTGTTGCTAGGGCATCCATGCAGCCTGGGTGTCATATATCATTGTCCTCCTTTGTCTAGCCCCTGCTATCACCTGAAACACCTAAAGTTGAGTAAATAACAGCAACTGCTGAATCTACTGACATGTGTAAATGAAACCTAGGTAAGTACTGGCTGTGGCATGTTGACACTGATTACCCTGGTTACCACAAACAAGCTACCATTTGGGTATAAATTCTTGACGTATTCAAAGCTGAAAAGAAAAGTTTGGTTCTGGTTATTGTGGCTGTTGCCCTGCAGTGTGAGAGAACAGCACCCGGGAGCGTTATTCTGCACCCTGTTTTGTTTCAGCCTTTGTTCCAACCAGGAGTGACGGGGAAGACTGGGGGTGTGACACTGTTAAGCCAAACCACAACGAGAAGGGTTAAGTGAATCCCAGGCAGTTCAGGGCAGAGCTCTGCTGGAGCTATCGTTAGGGATTCCCCCCACTTCAGAGCTCTAGATACCTCCCCGGGAAGGCATTCTACTTTCTGTTGTTGTGCGTTTCTTTTACCAGCTTTACACTAGAGGCACTTAAATTTAATAACCACTGCAGAGCTGCTAATAGTTTTGGCAATCGGGCAAGCCAGTCTGAGGCTGGGCCGCATCTCGGGTGTTTCCTTGGGCTGTGCTCTGGTGGGAGGCTGGCACAAAGACACAGCGCGCTATTCCCTGCCTGGCTGTGGAGAATGGTTTCGGAGAAGAAGGGAGTAAGCTTATTGAATGCTCTTCTCCATACCTCTGTCTCCGGTTATTTACCCTTTGGCTTTCAATACACCGCACTGACAACGGCTAGAAAAAAAAAAAAGTAAGTTTCATTTGAAGCTGCCTGGAATCAGGCAAAGCAGCAACTTCCTTGATACAGGGAGACTTTCACAGTAGGCACTCATCAGGACAGGCGCTTCCCCTGTGCTTTTTTCCACTCCTACAAGCACCCTTAAACTCCACCCAACACAAGCAGCAGGCCCAAAAGACTACCAAGTACAAAAAAACCCAAACAAACAAACAAAATTAAAAAAAGGCCTTGACAATTAATTAGATTAAAAGGACAAATAAAGGGGAAGCTGTAGCTCCAGACAAATATACATATAGAATCCTCTATATTACAGTTTCTATGCATTTAACTTGGGTCTATTTGGGAAAACATGCTTCAACTCAGGCACATCAGGAACTGCTCTCTGTTTTGTTCCATTTCTTGTTTAGTGATTTAATGACCGAATACATCTTAAGCATAACTCGCAGGCTCTGACTCATGGCATTCTTAGCCTGGGCATGGGACAGACCACATGAGAAAGGTGCTGGGGGAAAAGAGAAGAAAACTCACCTAGTCTGCCACACTCTTCTCGCTTGGTAAAATACTTGAAGCCATTGGCTGCCCTTCGCTCTGCCTTCTCATGTTTTTTCACGTGCCAGGGCAGCTTGGTGGTGATGTTAGTCACGAAGTAGCAGCCAGGACGAAGACAGTGGTAATGCCCTCGCATCCTGAATTCACAGTGCTGGAGAGGAGCAAACATGCCGGTTGCTTTAAGCATAGCTAAAACAATTGCACTCTCATCTGCCTGCTACTAATGCTGTCCCTGAGACACGAGAGAGCGGCCTGAACCGATACTCTAGGTCACATCCATTTTATCTTCCACAAACTGCGATGCAGCCTTGTTCCCTGCCGTGTACTTTGTATTGCTGTCATGTATTCTGTATTGCACTATTCTACATTGAAATAGCCCAAACCTAACTCGTGGCTTTCCCTGGTATTCATCACAGATTTTTATGTTATTTCATCATGTGTCTCAGATCATTCTAGTCGCCTTGTCCACTTCACCCAAGTCAAAGAAACATAAAAGCACTGTGATTTTCAATTTGATGGAAACCAAACATTTTGCTAGACCACATAATTAAGACCCTTCCATGGTTCTGTAGTTGGACCAGGAATGAGCGAGCCTCACTACCTATTGGGTAGTCTACTTGCTCTTTCTCATTCTTCTTCTCCCGCACACATACTCTGCCTAGGACACTGCTGTTGAATTGCTCTTACCTGGTTCGGACAGAGACACTGCAGCGAATAGTAAGCAAACTGGTCTCGCACATTCACCAAATTATTGTTGGGGTTGATGTGGTCCAGGCAGTGGGATTCTGCTTTCCCAGAGGTTTTGCACACATACTTGCAGTTCCCAAAGAGACAGTGGAAGTGGAATTTGTTGGCGTACTTGCAGTCCGTTGCCAGGCAGGGATCACTGGAATACATCCAAAACCCAATCATCACCTTCACTCATTTCACACATTTGTTTCTTTGCCAAAATTTAATTCAAGGGGAGCCCAGATGAAGCCTCTGTTCCAAACATGGCCTACAGATTTCCCATAGCCACCTTCCTCTTTAGTAAAATTGATGCTGGCAAGGCTACTGCAATTCCACCAAGCTAGTGCACTTTCTTGATTAAGATTATTAAAATGCAGCAGTGCATGGTGGGTTCTGTAGTCTTTGAGGGCCACACTTCCAATTTAAAGCTCTGATTCTCCCCTTCTGCCTGTACTTACCTCAGTGGATTCAGATAGTTTCTCCCATCTCAATTTTGTGTAACTGAAATGAAACTCTTGGCCATGCACACTGCAAGATGCCAGGGTTTCCCCTGATTAGATAAAATCAGCAGTGGCCTTTTTAATCAGCTAAATGGTTTTGGTACCTTACTCTCCCCACCCATTCCACAGATTTCTGGCTGCACAAACAGAGGTCAGATCGGAGGTGGCTGAACATTGATCTCTTGGATCCCAAGCACTGTACCCAACAATACCTGCTCAGATACGTGAAACGGAATTAATGCACTTCTTTGAAAGCAAACAAATGACTGTCAATACACGACCCAGAGACTGATACTCCAGCAGCCTGAATAACTAAGCTGTAATGCCTACCTAACCTGATCCTGCACTCCTGTGTCCTCCTGTAAACCTCCTAACTTCTGTGCCTCTTTCTGTCTACGTACGTAACAGAAATATCACAGCAACACTGTGAAACTTCTTTAATGTTTTAAAAGTTCAGCAAGGTATGTTACCTTCTGCCAGACACCTCCCTTGTGAATTACTTTGTAAACTAACACTACAAAACCAGAGGCACAAAATTTGAAACTCATTACACTTGTAATGTAATGAACAGAAGTTCAGCCACGACAGCAAGACTTTGACAAATCAAATCTGAAGCGACAGAGAATGCTCCCTATTGCTTAAGCTGCTGGGAGACCCACTCCTGGTAAGGCAGAGTCCCAGCACTTGTGCCCCCTCCACTGTCTGACCCCCAGTCTTCAATGGGGAAAAAAAAAAAAAAAAAAAAAAAGCAGCTGTATTATACAGAGTTACAGATGGCATTCCTAGCAAAAGGCCACAGAGCTTACTGGGGACAAATCCAGGAGAAATCCAGCAAGCTTCCTTTTTAGCCATCTGTAAACATCTACTCCTACTTAGCTCTGTGTACTCTGCTGCAGTAACACTTCTTCTTTGCACAACTGAGCACTCAGCTGCCCTCTCATTTTTGCTCGACTACAGAAACTCATGGTAAGTCTCAGACTTCCAGCAAGATCTGGAGGTGGCTAGTCAGGCATCATGCTGAAAATTTAAAGGTGCTATGCTTCCTCTATAGCCTTCAGCGTCAAAAATACTGGAAAGACGCATGTATTTCTGTACACCTCTCAGGAGGTATAAAAAAGGCTTCAGTGATACGTCAGCAAGTTTATTTCTCCTCTAAACTCATACGTGAAAGTGCTCCCAGATGTACTTGAAAATCCTGTTTTTTTCCTAGGATAATTGAAGGTATTTTTTAGACTTTATAGAGTAAATTTTCTGTGAGATAAAGCCCAGAGTACTTTCTAGACAGATCTTTCTGTGGGTGAATATAGATGTAGTACTACAGCTCTGAGGAGCGGTAAAGAGGGGATTGCAAGGCTGGACAGGACATAAGGAGGCAAGCAGCATCTACAACTTACTTCTCCTGGAACTGGAGAAATCCGGGTTTGACCTGAGGCTTGGCGTTCTCCAGGGAAGTTGTTGCCAAGGGTGAAGTTGCCAGGTTAGGCACTGATGCTGGGATCTGAGGCATCTGGGGTATAGTTGAAGCCAGCTGCTTCCAAGCTAGCAGTGTGGGGGCAGAGGGCACAGTAGCTGGACTTGGAGTGGGCACGTCGAGGGCAGGAGCGCTTGCCATGGTGACAGAAGTAGCAGATGGTGATGATGGGGCCAGTGAAGCCTTATTCTCAGTAGTAGTTGAGAAGGGAGACTCAGAGTTACTTTTCACAGTTCCACCCTCAGTTCGGAAGTGAAAACTGCAAAAAAGACAGGGTAATTCAGACGTAAATTTTTGTCCATTGCATAGAACTTGATTAAACATCAACAAGAACGTGGCAGGAGTCTGCAAACAAATTAGCCGAGGTTAAATCCTAAAAGGGGCTCTGCAAACTTTGTGGAAAGATTTAGAGGCCTCCTAGACTGTCTGTGAAGAGAAGGGAATTCATTAAGAAGGGCGGAGACAGAAAGGTGCAAAACCATGTTGAAATCAGAGAGACGCAAGAATCGCTGCAGTCAGCAAGGCCTACGAGGGCAGCTTCCCATGGCTGTTGTGAGAAGCCAGTAGGTTGTTGTAGTGAACCACAGGGAAAAACCCAAAACGAGAGACCAACTGTGCTAACAGATCTGTTTTACAATTTGCAACATCTCCTTCCCTTTAAGCCCCTTCAGAATCAGCCATGTGGCCAGCTGCTGAAGGCCTTATTCATTCTTTACTTGGGCAAATCTTTCATTGCCTTTAAAAGGAACTTGGCATGGTTTTGAACTGCAGATTATGCTCTATAGAAATTTGCAATGGGGAAAATTTCCAGCATCCCACCCTTCCTCTGCTAGTACCCTCACTGTAACAGCAGGAGCGTATCTTAAACTCATTCTTCACCCAAGAGTCATCCAGAGTTCTGAGCATGCTGTAATGCCTCTGTAATATAGATCATATTATCTAACCTACAGTTCTGGCTACCAAACTCTGGGCTGTCTGCTGCTTTCCAAAATGATGTGAAATTGCAAAGGGTTTACAACGTAAGAACACGGCAAGGTGAGGAGGAGGTTGCTGTTGGGCTGGACAGTTTGACGGCTTCATTTCAAGATCCTTATCCACATGATGTGAGCCTCTTAAACAGAACCATATAAACTAAGGGCTAGGAAAAACTTGTTAAAAGAGATTTGTCATGACAAGACAAAGAACAATAAAACACTTTCTACACTGTAGTGATGGGGAGCTGTCTACTCCACAAAAAGTCTGCAACCAGTGACAATGGTTGGGTTTACAGGATCCTCTCCCATATTTCCTTATTTCTTTGTATGCTGTATTTGCGTGCTGTGAGAAATGTGGGTCTCCTTGAACACATGGTCTGTCAAATAGGCTATGGAAAAACACAAATGTCCAACTCTCAGCCTTACCAACACTTTTTCACAAGTGGAGCACATTTATTGTGAATCAAAATTAAAGAGGACATAGTGTTCTGCAAAAATTTTAGCTAAGCACATTTACACAGGAAGCATGCAGATGCCCAGATTGCTGCCCTCAGGACTGCCCACGTTCCTGCTCCTGAATCGAGTTACTGAGCAAGGTCTCTCTCTCGTCCTGCAGTGTGCCTGTAGTCGTTTTCTCAAGGTTTCCCAAGACTCGCGCTCTCCTACTTACTTGGCATGCTTGATGGCTCCATCCAGGGTGCTGAAGAGGGCACCGCACTCCTCCACGACACAATGGAAGTGCACCTTATGGAGAAAGTCGCACTGCGCGTCGCAGAAATCCTTGGTACCAAACCTGGCCAAAGCAGAGAAGCAGGCATCTTAAGGAAGGCCCCAGAAGAGAAGCAGCATTGGAACAGAGATATTTTGGTTTTCAACTCTACTACCATTCTGTTTTCTAACGTCACTGTCCCTGCTGCACAAACAGCACTGCTGGCATTGTTGCTTGATTATTGCCTGTTATACAGATCTGAACATGCAGAACAAGAACCTAATTTCTCTCCAATTGAACCTGACCGAGAAACTCCCATTCACTTTTAGTGGGAGCAAAACATAGAATTACTCTGAAACAAAAGATGAAAATCATTAGGGTTCTTGAGCATCGGTGTACAAAAGCCAAGGCTCTGAGGGACAATCAAAGGTTAGTAAATTAAAGGCAATCCAGACCAAGAGGACACTGCTAAAACATTACAGGTTGGTTTTTTTTTTTTTTTTCATTTTCACTTTACTGGGAGTAGCAAAAAGGAAGAAACAAGGGTGGTTCAAGGGAATCTAGATCCAGAATCCACCCACCCCTTGCCTTGAAACAACAGGGTATCACATAGATGGGAGAGACAAAGTATCGCCTATATAGCAATTACAGCCTAGTATGCATAAATACTGAAAAGCACAATCCCTGAAGTACAGAAGAAACAATGCTGCAGTGCAAAAACCAGAGCAAAAGCCATCATCTAAGATAAGCCTCTTGTCATCTTGGAGGAAATGGTCAAGGCGGCAGAACCAACTAAGCATGGTTTCACTGCTCATCCACTGCTGAGATTCTCCGGACTTAACAGGAGTGGCACAAATACATGTGATTTCAGGAAAACTCCAGAATCACAGGGAATCTAGAAGTCAAGTAAAAAACACTGGCAGGAAGGATTTGAAACTTAGCAGGGGAATCTTGCATAATTAAGATACAACAAACTACAATTGCTGTGATGAGCAGGAAAGCAAGAAACAAACAGCAGCCTGTGTAGTCCCAGGAGGGACCTCTTAACAATGTCAGGGTAAAGGAAAAAGAAATAAAAAACTTGTAATGGAGAAGGAAGGTCAGTGGATATAGAGTACATGCTGTCAGTTAAGGGTTGCAGGGAGAAGATGAAGGAAAGTAAACGTGTGGTAAGAGAGAAGAAACCAAGTGACTGGAAGCTAAAGGGGTTGTTTTGTCAGGGACAAGAGGCATTGTACTTAGAAAGAAGGTCCAATAAAAATGGGAGGTGATGAGTCAAAAATGGCTGCCTTAGAAAATTTGCTTTGGATAGGAAAAGTAAAGACAAAGCAGACAATTAGGGATAAAATGAAGACCTTCTAGAAGAGCAGATAAAGGGACTGGTTGGAAAATATAAATATGCACAAATCAGCCAGTCTGGATGATGTATGTCCTGAAGTGCAATGGAAATTAACTCACAAACGGATTTCATTACTATTTGCTATTTTTTAAGCCTCAGAAAAGAGGGAGGTACTAGGAAATTGGCAAAAAAAATTTAAAAATCCAGGTACTGATTCTTTCAGGGAAAAAAAAAAGACAAGTGGTATTTGGCAATTATCATACCTCTAGTCTTAACTTCTCCTTCCAGTAAAGTAATGGAACAAATATTAAGAGGGAGGAGAAAATCATTAAACATCTAGAGGATAAAGGAACCATGAGCAATAAACAGCATCAGGATTATAAAGAATAAATCTTGCCAGACAAATTTAATTGCTTTTTTTGATAGAATTACAAAATTAGTGGATGAAGGGATGCAATATATTTGGATTTTAGTAAAGCATTTTGATACAGTCTCGCATATGCTTAGAATTAATTCAAATTGGCCTGGATGTGAATGCTACCTCGTGGATTGAAAACTGGCTGAAGGACCGTAAACAAAGGCTAGTGATAAACAGCAACAGAGCGAGCTGGGAGGAGGTATCTTGTGAATGCTGCAAGGATGACTTTGGTTAAGCCTGAGCTTATTTAACATCTTCATTAGTAATCTAGGAGAAGGAGGAAACAGCGCGCTAATGAAATTCACAGAAGATACTAAACTGGGAGGAGTTGGCAACACCAGTGCAAGAGGAGAAAAACAACACCGAGAGGCCTTGCAAGACAAGGGAGAAGGTTGAGAATACACAAGTCGTATTTGGAAACATACAGCCAATACATCTGGGGGGTGGGTGGATATTTTTATACATAGGGGACTCATGAGAGCAACATTAAAAGCAATCCTAACAGTGGCTGGTAAACATGATACATACACATTATGCAGTATAGATGCTAACAGGGTAGCACAATTGTAAGCTGCATATATGGGGCAGAAAGCTTGTTATATGTAGCGTGGTGGTACAGGAATGGCAGCCCAATTCTGCACCCATTCAGGCAACAGCAGGAACGACAACAGCAACAACATGATCAGCGGCTGAAGGGACTAATTTACAAAGTCAGATTAAAGGAAGTAAATAAGCTTAGTTAAATGGTATGCTAAAAGTCTGTGACTATCTGAAGGGGGTGAACTCCATTTGCGGAGAGGAATTATCTGCTGTGGTTCAAGGAGATATAACCAGGAGAAGTGCAACAAAATTACAAAAAGGGAAATTCAGGCAGCATACCATGAAAAAAATTGTGACAGTGAAACGTTTCAGGTGGTAGAATAATGCTCCCAGAGACAAGAAAACAGCCACACTGCTTGGCATAATTACAAACAGGCTGGACAAAATGCAAATGGACCGCAGGGAAGGATCTCACACTGGCCAGGGGCAGATGGACTAGAAGACTTCCTAGTCTTCTCCATTAAAGTCTGTGATTTACAGTGTCCGCAGGCATTTGTAGGCAACTATCTGTGTCAGAGCACAAACCCCTGTGTGTCTGCCTGGGTGTATCTGTGTATGCTCAAAGCATGTGTCTGCCTGGGCATGTATGTGCGTGTGTCTGTGTGTGGGTGAGTTTTGTATCTGTTCCATTTTCCTTTTGAGCCTCCTTGTCTACAATAAAACCAGCAGAAACCATCCCAGTTCCCATACCCTTATAATCCTTATTTTGTTTCACTGGCCTACTTCTATAATCAGAGGAGATGCCATATTTTAAGGCTAGCATTTTAAGGCGTTCTGTGATCTGTGGGTAGTAACTAAACGCGGTCCAACAGAAGTTCAGTGCTAAGAGCAAGCTGCAGTGGGTCCCCTGGGCTTGCAGACTGGGGACATCAAGAGGAGCCTAAGATGCAGTCTAGGCTAACAGTACTATGTGAAGATCTGTGCTCATAGTTGGTTCTCACGATCCCTTTGCAAAATAATTCTATGTGGACAGGTATTTCTTATAGGACATTAACACCTACTGCAGCTAGCCAGGACTGAGAACTAAACGCACTCCAGAAGGTGATCAGCATATCACAGAATGAGGCCTTTAAATTTGACAGAACTCTGCATTCAGGTGTGAACTAATGAGCCAGACACTTTGCAGAGGAAGTAATTTTCTCTTTCCTCTTTTCCCAGTTCCATGCTCTCCTTACCGGCGCAGGTACATCTTCCATGGCTCAGAGAGCTTCTCCTGGACAAGCGCCTTCACTGCCTTGCCCAAGTACTGCGTTGGCTCTCCAGCCCCAGCCTGGCTGCCATCTCCTTCTGTCTT
>NW_009621569.1:0-27450 GCF_000690535.1 Cariama cristata | reverse complement strand
CCAAGGCTGGCACTGGTCTTGGACATCTGGAACAAGAACACAGACACTGCATCAAGCCCAGCACAGAACCACGGACACTGCCAGTCTGGATACCCTCAGGATTGTCCCATGGAAAGCTGTGTGTTCAAAGATTAAGAAACAAGACAAGAAGTCTGTGCAGGCTGCCTGAACTGCATCAGCAAAACTTACTAACACCTCACTCTTCTGCATCCTTCACCCAACTATCACAAAGTACTTGGATGCCCATCTAATATTTATGGTTCTTGTGTAAAGTAATGAAGCATCATGTCTATTTTATACGGAGGGAAACTGCAGCGAAGAGAGACATACCCTATCCAAGTATGGAAAAGGTGTGCAGGCTTAAACATTAATAGCCCTATATAGCTGCTACAGAATGCTAGTCTCCAGGTACAGAGCTAGTGATAGAACTGGTAAGCTCTAGTTTATTTAGAATCATCTTATCCCAGCTAAAGTAACTATCAGGTATGTTTGGGGGTGGGAGGGGGGAAATCTCATTCAACTGGGGAAAAATTCTGGCTCCACTTAAGTCCCTCAAAAATTCTTACTCACTTCAGTAAAGAAATGACGTCACTTTCTGTGCTAAATGGACATATCCTCCACAAAGCAGGACTTGGACTTACAATTTGCAGTGTGTGAAAGGCTTCAAATGGTTTCTACACAGAGAAGGCTTAGAGGTCCAGGTGTATGATGTGCAGGATAGAAAGAAGTAGTTACTCAAGAGTGCTTAGAGAGAAAATTTTCTTTCAGAATAACTGCACAATTTCCCAGGCCCTCTCTTGCTTTGTTGTGCTCTCAGTTCCCTCCAGTAACAACAGTGAATGTCAGAGCATGAATAAAATGCAGGATTGGGCCCAATACTCGCATTAGAAACTCCACCCACTTGAGGATCTCGAAGCCCTTTATAAATATCAGTTAATTAAGCCTGACAGCCCCCTAAATAAACTGCAATACGCTACAGGAACCCTGGCTATTTGAGGCTCTCTTAATGCCCCCTGAAGGTAAAGCCCCTGCTGCTATGTGGAGACTGCAGCTCTTCATGGCTGGAGTCAGAAATTCAGGTCGTCTTTTTCCATTGGTGTTTGTTGGGAGTTCAATAAAGGGTTCTTTTTCCAAGACAAATAATGAAAGATTCCTCCGTGAACAGAAACTGTGTGCAGCAAGAGGAAGAAGCAAGCGCGAGCTGTTCCTGAGCACACTGCGCTTGATTCTGCAATCTTAGTCTTGGAATAGGCTCCTTCCCATCAGTGGGCTCTGTTCTTTGCTGGTTTGTGTCATCGGTTAATCCCATTCCTTCTTTAAAAAAGGAACAAACCTGAAGAACTCATACTCCGTACCTCTGCTACACTTATTTTGCACAACATAAAGAATCTTATGCAGGGCTGCACACAAACAAATGCTTATTTCTAACCACAGTTCTTAAATCTCATATTCTTCTGGAGATTTTCAAGTGAAGTATCTATTGAAAGAGAATTTCCCTGAGCTGGGGCCTTCAGAATGACTCAGGACCCCAGACAGCAGACTTACTAAATAGATTTACTCACTAGAGAAAGAGCTGTGTATTTGGAATCATTAAAGGGACAACACGAGGAACGAATAAGAAATTAAGTTTAAAAGGGAACATCAAAAACCCGGTGTAACAGAGAGCCAATGGAGGAGAAAAGTAGCATAAGGATGAACGCAGAAATTAAACGACATAGAGAAAAAAAGAGTGATGAAATAAGAGAGAAAGAAGGCGAGAGATTACTAGGCAAAGTCACTTTGCCCTCTCTTGAGGGTTATATGGCCTTGATGCACGTAATGCCCAGAGCCAAGGGGATGGCAATAGTTATGCCTGTAAAACCTATCACATAGTAGAATATTAAAGCATGGCTCAAAGGCTGCCCTGATCTCTACTGCAGTTGTATACAACAGCAAATTAATCTTGGTACAGTAGAATTTATCATGTGAAAGGGAAATATATATTTGAGATGATGTATAATTTAAGGAAAAAGTAAGGAAAAAGAAACCGTGCATTAGCTAAAATAAATATTCTAGAACATGGTAAAGGGGGCTCTGTTGGACACCATTACTCACACCAGAACGACAGAAATGGATGATTTTGGTCCAAAACTTCTAATTTTTTTCTTTTCCTTCATAAAAACAAATTATTCTCTTCCCCCAATGAAAGAAAATGTTTTTATGTAAATAAACAAAATGAGTAACTATAAAAAGAGAGATAAGTTGCCAGGTTCTGGAAATAAAAATGGAGAGAGAAGGGGGGGGGGAATCTTTTGGAGCCCTCCTCTGTCTAGAAAGGATGAAAAAAAAAAGGTGTCAGAGGCTGCAATATATTTCTTCAGCCAGTTCATTAAATTAATTCGTAAGCAGTGGCTCTGAAATTATACCCGATGAAAAATGGTCTCAAAATTTAAATGGTACAAACTCATCTTATTAGAGGCAAAACATTAAAAAACAAACGCATCTCTTCCCCCCCTCCCCACCATCGCAGCTTTAATTTCTCTTGGTGGGGGGAATGAAAGGCGTTTGATGGATAGCTCTTACCTTATTCATAAGCGAGGATAAAAGAGATGAATTTGCCGAGACTGTGTGGCCATTTGATTCATTACTGGAACACACAAACCAACAGGGTTTAGTTAAGATGTGCACAGGGACTGTGAGCACTGAGATTAATCCTTCTCCCTTCAAGCTGCCTCACTCCTCACCTGCTACATCCGGAGGAAGAGAATGATGCCCACCCTCCCTTGGGCAGGCCAAACTCGTTTACTTGTGATAGCCAAGATGGAGAGAAAGAGGGTCCCAAGTCTGCAGAATTTAGTTCTTTCAGCTATTAAACAGTCCAGACCTCTTCCTCCACTGTCCACACCATCACACTATTTTATTAGCTGACTCACAACCCACCCCATGTTTTACTCCTTCGTCCCGTTAGGACTTTCAGAAACATGCCACGAACCCAGGGGGGATGCTGAGGGAAGCCTCGTACTGCCAGGGATGCAGGTCCCCTCGGCAGCAGAGGGGAAGGCAAGGGAACAATCCTTATGGCCACAGCTAAGCCTGCTGAAAGGCAACCTCATCATTTCACGGGCATCAGTAACAGTTGTAGTTGTCTGCAAGCGTTGGGGTCCCAAATTGAGGCATGTTTAAATAAAATATGGAAAGGAATGTACAGAGAGGTCAAAGTGGAGCAGGCTCACTTATCCCCAGTATCAGGTCCTCTGCAGTTTTTCTACGCAGGACAATCCCCAAACACTCCTATTCTCAGTAGAGATGCTGGACAAGCGGGACACACACTTTGCATTCCCATCTGCGCAAGGGCAAAGATTCATCACCATCGCTATAGATTAGCAGATGCCAGACCCAGACCAGAGTTAGCCTGACACCCAGTTGTTTTGTGTGTCCAATTTCTCTGGAAAGTGCCTCTCTTAGACCTGATTGAATGCCCTATTACATCAGTGCAAATGCTGCTGCCTAAAGAGGTGAGGCTCTTGTCAAAGAGTCAGTAGGTGCTTGGCAGCCCAAAAAAAACATCTGGAGAACATACGCTTGAGGGGGAGTAGAGAGAGCCCCCCTGCCTCCAGTTTGGAGGCGTCCAACTCAGCCACTATGAAATTGCCTTTCATCAACATGTTGTGTCCTCTCGTATTACAGGTATGGAAACTTCTCAGAGCTTGACGCTGGAAAGAGCTAAGCGTGCCTGCCTCGCACTTCTCTCACCCGTGGTCCTTGATGCTCAGGTCCAAGCTGTGCTCCTGCAGGGACTCCTGACTGGTGGCAGAGGACGATCCCATGGCCTCCACAGGTTCCTGCTTCACCTGAACTGGATTGAACCGTCCGGGAGCTGCTGGTTGTCCATTCCCTGCTTGAGAAAGACATCGAAATTAAATGCAAAAATTAAATGAAAAACGTAGGTCTAAAATGAGGTTACAATGGCAAATAAGTAAGTTAAACCACTAGCACCAGTGCATAAATGGAAAAAGCAAAGGAAAAAGTGTGGGGGGAGGGAAGTGCTGGGATTGCTGGTCAGCGTTTATTGCCAAGCTGACATGATGGGTTCTGACGTCCACTCCAGCGTGGAAATTCTTCAAGTGATAATTATTGCAAAATTATGTCAAACTTGTCCAGGCTATGGGCCCTTTAAAGGAGAAGGGCGGAAGGAGCGTGGGGGAGACCTGATTCTCTGCACAAACTGTCATAACTAATTTGCGGGGCTGCCTCTTAAGCGTTTATTAAAGACTCTGTTAATGCTGAGGCAATGTGGCAGCTTTCGACTGCTAGTCAAGCCCCCTTTCTCGTCCCCAATCCCAGCGTTGCCGTAGCGACAGCGATGGCCCGCCACTGCGCGTGCCCAGCAGGAGCATCTGCCCGGACCGGGCTATCGGAGGTGACAGCCAATGGGGTGGGTTCAAACCGCACGACCTCTTGCCACCGCCATCGCCTTGTCCCCCGCAAAAAGGGGGAATTCTTTTTTGGGGGGAGGAGGTTTAGCGCTGAGCCCATGAAAGAAAAATTCAAATTAAAGGAAGAGAAAAAAAAAGAGGAAAGGGGGGAGAAATGGGAGAACAAATTAAAGAAAAAAAAATTAGGAAGAACAGCAAAGAAAAAAGGAGGGAAAAAAAGTTGCTGACAGGAACATGTCTGCAGAGCTTTTTTCCACAATCCCCAAGTGACTAAAATATTAATTTACCCTCCGGCAGTACAGCTGACGGCGAGCTGCTTCTCAGACAGCAAGTGGCATTTTATTAAAAAATAAAGGAAAATAGTTCCCTCAATGACCTTTCTCTGCTTTAGGAAACGATTTTTCAAATAATAATTTTAAAAGTAAGTGAAGGTTCCCCTCCCTCTTTAATCAGATCACTTCGTCCTACTCCCTCCTTTGCTCTTGGGTAGAAGGGGACATCGGCGGCTCTCGCATCCCCACGGGCCAGCAGCCTGCTCCGGCCTTTCCGCACCCCGGGGAAAGGGGCTGGGGGGCAGCCCAGTGGCACAGGGTGCTGCCAGGCAGAGCTCCCCTCCACGGCCCCACGTTGCCCACCACGAGCCGACTGCGTTCAGCTGGGATTGCGGAGGTACACCGTGCTCTTGGGGGAGCCCCACGTCCCCGCTGGCAGGGCTGGGCACAGGCAATGGCCTGCCCCAGGTCTAGGTGGCAGCAGGAAGAGCTCCGGGCTGCCCCAGGGGACTTCTCATTCCCATCTTTTACCCCTCTCACGGTGCTGCTGCCCCTTGCAGCTCAGGGAGCTGCAGGGACAGAGAAGCACAGCTTACAAGAACTGAACAGGAGAAAGGTCCAGTTTGTGGGCTGCACCAATACGATCTCCAAGCTCACAGCTGGGACAACAGAGCTGGAGCACAGAACCAACCCCCCGGATCAGAAAAACAATTGGCAATGAGCTACAGGATCCACACCGCTAGGCCCAGCTAAAACTCAAGCCAGTCTGTGGAAGAGGGCTTAGGCTGCGGTATGGCCTGCAAGCATTGGCCAAGCTTTTTCTTCATTTCCATTTTTAATGCAGTGCCTCTCCCTTTTCAGCCTACAGCAAACCAGGCAATACACATGGCAGCGCTCTTCCTTCAGGTCTGGTCAGAGCCTGCTCCGTTTGTGGGCAAAGCTGCGTCTCCTGCCTGGCCACGCGGGTACGGCCAGGCTCCACAGGAAGCCATGCCAAGACTGCCCTCTTCATGGGTGAACTGGACACGACCGAATTTATTCTCCCATTTACATTCCTTTACTACCTCCTCTCCACCTCCAGTCCCATGGACAACTGGGTGGCTTCTCATTCACTCCTCTCCAAGTCATTAGGCACTGCTCTGTCTCCCACCACTAGCACAACTGATGAGCATTAACTCACCTGCTTCAAGTGCCACAGAGGGCTTGAGTGCAGCTGCTGCCAGCCTGGCCATCATAGGAGAGATTAATCCCTTGCTTGCAGAGATCCTTTCCATTATAGATGCCGCTGGAGCTGGAGAAGAAGTAGCCGCTGGCTCACCAGATCCTGAAATGGCCTGGGATGAGGAATCTGTAGGAGCAGACGATGTTGGATTGGTGCCAGAAGAACCAGCAGTCATCAGATTAGCAGAGCTGGCAGGAAGTGGTGTAGAGACCCGACTGGGGATGATGGGGAAGAAGGATCCAGCTGTTCCAGGAAGTGCTGAGTTGGAGAGTGCCAGGGCCAAGGGTATATTGCTGGGAAGAGCCTGGGAGAGCAGGCCAGAGATCTTGGTGGCTGGTGTCATGCTGTTGGCAGACTTGCTGGTCTGGGAGGAAGCAAGCTCAGCAGCGGAGGAGGGTGCAGCTGGGACTATGAGAGAAACGGAAGACTGTTGACTGGTGGGGGAGGCACTCAGGCTGGAGTTCTTCGAGCTCATAGCTGAGAAGTCAATAAGGTCATCGTTACTGGACTCCTCTTGCTCATTATCCTTGGACCCCAGGAGAGAGGCAGGCAGGCCCAGCACTCCTGAGCTCCGGATGTGCCGGCGCTCATGTTTGCGTTTATGGGAGGTCATCTGGCTGGTGGAGGTGAAGGTGAAGCCACAGCCTGCTCTTATGCAGTGGAAGTGGTTGGTGGCCTTGCTGTAGACACAGCCCTCATACTTGCATTCCTCATACTTGTAGAACTTCTTGAAGCCGTCCTTGGCATAGGCATCATCTTTGATGTGGTAGCTCTTGTGCTTCTCAATGTCACACTTGTTCTTGAAGGTGAATGTACACCCAGGTCGCCTGCAAGGGCATCGAGGAGGAGAGGGTGGTTGGCTGTGTGGGCTAGGAGCACAACGCAACTGCTGTCACCTGCCTCCCTCTGGGATAAGGACCAGAGCCAGCATGAGACAACGGCCCTGGCTCCAGCGGGGTTGAGGAACTTTAGGTGGGTTAACCTGTGACACCAAGGCAAGTGAAAACGCTGCCATGTGAGAGAGCTGGGAAGCTCACTCCACTCTGAGGAACAGCCACAATAACATGGGGATGCAGGCACCCACCATAAAAGTTCCAACCAAAACAGCAGCTAAAGAGGACTAAGGTGCGAACTGTGCTTTCCTGCTCTTCCTGAGAACACGAGAAATCAATAGAAGAGCATTTGTGTACAGAAGGCAGAGTCTGGCCCTGAAAGGGATGAGCTGGCTGACTGTTGGCTGGAGAGAACTCTAGCACGGGAAGTGCCATTAGCAGTATATTAATGGCCTACTTCAGTCGAACTCTGAAGAGCCCCGCGATCTCTTTCCCAAATGATTCTAGGATGTGTTTTCTAGCGGGTACCCTTTCCTCAGATCACACTCCTGCCTTCAGAGCGGTCTGTGGCCAAGATCCTGGAAGTCACAACTGCCCTGGAACATGAGTTCTCTCAAGAGCAGTACTGAGAAGGTCACAGCAGGGAGAAATCAAGTCCCTGTGTACAGTCCTGAATTTATGACTTGGCAGAAGGAGGTAAACAGACCATGCAACTCTGAGGCAGGATTCCTCCCCTTCCCTGCTGTCTCACCTGCAGTGAAAGTGAGTGGTTTTCTGCCCGTAGAACTGGCATTCCACAGTGCCGCAGTCCTCCGTGGCCCGGAACCGCTGAAACCCGTCATTGATGAGCTGCGTGTTCTTCTTGTGAAAGTTCTCATGGGTCATCACGTCAGAGGTGCTTGTATAGACCTTGTTACAACCCACCTACCCCAGGCCAAAACAGGGACTCATCAGCACAGCGTTTTAACAGCCTAGCATTATTACCAGCAACAATAAACACAGGAGCAGCACACATACATTTAATAGTTCCATTTGTGCACTTCTCCTAGGAGTATTAAGTCATCACTTTTATTCCCAATCTAAAGACTGATAGAGCAGTTGTGAAAAAAAAACCCCAACCAAACACAACCACAACTCGCTGGGCATGAAACAGTAAGAAAAAAAAGGGGAGGATGCAAAGGGAGAAAAGACCAGCTACAGATAATCATGCCTGCTTAGGGAGGCAGTAAGCAGGGCTCCTGCTCTTAAAGAGAAAAGAACACTGACAGATGCCATTACTTTTTGTTATCTTGGAGCGACACAGACCGAAGTAGGACTTGCATCTATTTGGGAAATACAAAATTGAGTGGGAATGAGTTATCTACCTCTTTAGACCTTCTGGGAGGTAAGGCAGGGTGGTGCAACATGAAGCCAATCTTTTGAGCTTGTAATATACGGGTTTCACTCTAGCAAAGCATAAACCCTGTGTTCAGCTGATCTTAGCAAACCGGTGACTTTTTTCCCCTGTCACTGTTCAAGACTACCACTTCAATAATTTTAAACTCGTGCAGCAAATGGGAATGGTGTGACGAGGACGGAATGCTGAAAACCTGCCTTCCTCTGGGTAAAGCGGGCAACTTTGCCATATTCAGTAAAAAAACACTGGAATCTGAAAACGTCCTCAGTCCTGCTGAGGGAGGATTTTTTTTTTTCTCTTCTCCTCTAGCACAACGTGTGCCAATGCCTGCACCATCTCAGAAGTGAAGAGAACGAAAACACCACCTCTTAGTTCAGCCCAGGTTGATTCAAACAGGCAATAACAAAACCCATGACAAATACCCAGGAAAAAAAAAAAATAAAAAGGATCTCCAGTTATTTCCAATATAAAAGAGCCTCTCTCTCTCCACACTGACACCTTGAAAAAAGACAGACCCTGCACGGCATTAAAAAAAAGAATTAAACAAAAACCTCCTTAGGAATAATTTGCAATGTGGCTCTTGGTGCTAAAGCCTAAAAAAATGTCAGTTTATATAAACAACTAACTGAATTTTATCCACACCAATTATGGACATAAAGAAAAAAAACCCCATGAGATGGCTAGCACAAATTCTGCCATTTAAGCAGTATTTTCTTTAATTGGGAGTTTATATTCAGACACCTTTCCTGTAAAACACTGCTTACATGGGCATTATTTTACTGGAAGACAGTGGGCACAGGATGGAAATACCCATATATAGTTGTGTAAACGAGGGTCTCTATTCAAACTAGAAGTGACCTAAAGCTGTAAAATACTCCTCGTACTTGTAAAAAAAAAATTAAACAAATCCCATCCTGGTCAATCGAAGAAACTAAACAATCAATATTATGGAAGCATAACAGAAAATGTCCTCAATAGAAAGTCACATGAAATTCTCAATTTATCAAATGTTGTAAGCACATGCTTAAACCAACCCCTATTCAGGACAGTACTTGAGTGCATGCCTAACATTTAAGTATGCGCTTAAGCCCCACTGACTTCAGAAAGCTTACCTGACTTCAAGTTAAACATATGCTGAAGTCTATCCCAGCAAAGCATTTAAGCATGTGATTATGGCCTTGTGACTTTAACTGGGTCTGAAACTGCTGGGATAGGGCAGGAAGTGAGACCTGAGTTTTCAGAACAGAAAAGCTTTCGCCAAGGGATGCCTGATTATATTCTGTTTGTAACTACAGCACATTCTCATGGCAATGGTTTAGGCCACAATTCTAATGAAACAAGTACATCTCAAACCCTCTAATCTGAAGAACGATCAGGGTAAGACCCAAACAATCTGGTGTGTCCGTGTCTAAAAACAGTAAAGGCATCACAGTTACATTTATGCAGCAACTCCAATTCTGGTTACGCTGCTGTTGAAGCCTGGCTGGCTCTTGAAACAAAGCTCCCAGCCTACACCACAGCCAAGTACCACTGGTGAAGGAGATGGAGAAACAGGGGTGTTAAGTCTCGATATGTGACATTAAAGTTTAATTATTTTAGAAATTGATGATGGAGGAAATTAACCCAGTGTTAAAGGGCAGGTGTGTCACAGGAAAGTCTGATTTCAAGGGAGTGACAGATCAGATTTGAGTAGAAGCAGTGCAGTGGCATCGCAGAGAGGTCCCTGCATCCCAGAGAACGGGACTTGTTTGAACAAGTGAAGTCCAAGACTGTGAGAAAACCCTGAGACCTGCTTTGCCTCACTGCGTGCACAAGGCTTCTAAAAGCAGAGAACGGAGTTTCCCTTCACCCTTTCCAACACTTGGCAGGGCAAGTGCAGTGAGGACAGGGCACAGACTCTTCAAAGAGGTGCCTGAATCAGAAGTGGGCAAGAAAGGCTACGAATGTCACCCCTTTGCTTCAAGACAGCCCCTTGCTCTCTAACAAGGAAGTGTTGGGCTGCCTGACCTCAAGAATCCTTTCAGTCCACCCCAAAAAGGACACAGCTCAAAGGATGGCTCTTTCTTTGCCCTGTGTGCTACCACCTATTCCCCAGCCCAGCCATTACCTGCATGCAGTGGTAGTGTGTGCTTTTCCCATTCAGGTGGCAGCCGTGATAGTACACGCTACAGTCATCCAAGGGGCTGAAGCGCATGAAGCCGTGCTGGAGGGAATTATCACGTTTCTTGTGCATGTTGTAATGCCGAATCACATCCTGTTTACTAGTGAATCTCTGGAGAGATACAGAGACAGACAGTGAGACACACGTGATGGGAGTGGGTGAGTAATCCTGGGGGCAGGGTGGTTTTTGTTGTTGTTAATAATAAACTTAGGGTACTAGGAGTTTAAAGCTCAGCAGTAATCACCCCAAGAGAGTCAGATTAAATAGGTGTGCATGTATCTTCTTGGTAAAGGGAAAGTATATACACATGAAAAGTTGTAAACGTGACACTGGGGTGATGTCCAGAATACGCTCCCTGCAGCTTTAAGACTGCAATTCTAACATAATTTTAGCTGCTACTATCTCAAGAACTGCTATAGTTAGAAAGCAAACCAGTGAACTAAATAGCCTACAAGAGTAATCCAAGCTTCCAAATCACTCGCTGTAGGGGTTAGCAAGACACTGGCTGCCACATTCATGTCAGACTAGAAACTGGGAAAAACACTCTGCTCTTTTACAGCATCTTCCCACTGTAAGTCTGCTGCCTCCCCTACAAGGTAGGATGGCTTTATTAGGAAAACAGGGGCAGAGGACTTTCTTCCAGTCTCAGAAAAAGATGGTAATAAAGCTCAGAGCTACATTTGTATGACCAAAATATCTTTTTCATCCTCTACCTGCTTGAAGTGATGAAGGGGTACCTCACTGTCAGAGGAGGCTAAGTGCCTTTAAAATGAAGCTTTTCATTTCTATTTCCCACAGACATCAATATTTAACAGTGAAGGTGGGAAAGTAAATCTGATTTTTTTAAAAAAAGAAATCAATATCCATTTATTTTGAGGAGTAATTGAAAAGGCCTGTATTCTAATGTTTAACAACTTTTCTAGTCTCCCTCACAGGAAACAAATGATTATCGCTTCCACTCTTTCCTCCTATAATATCAATCCTGATCAATCTCATTGGTATTGGCACGGGAATATATGGATATAGATTTCAACAGGAATCCCTTGGAGGCTGGAGGTATGATTTCCCAGGGCGTACATACAGGATTGCTATTGCCAATCATCGTTAATTTGTGCCCACTTATTACAGAGCGTTACTTATTCTAAAATATATCTCGGCCATAAAATAATTTGCATTTTAAAAAGCAGCCTAAATCCTTATTCCCTGCGAGACCAGACAGCTCCTTTGCAAGCAGCTTCCAGACTCCTTAGGAAATAATCACGAGGCCAATCATAATAATAGGGTTTTCTGTCTTTCCATCCTTTGTGTTTCTCTCTTTCTGGTGCAGAGATATCCGTGTCACAGTTGGGACAGACTCATCTCGATTACCAAATGCTGGGCTAGGAGGACCACTACAGGCATCCCAGAGACAAACTCTCCTTTGATCAACAGAAACCCACAGCCAAACCCAGCAGATCCAGATCAACTTCCTACGCTGTGGTCAGACTCATTCCTCTGAGACCCAGAGGTCTCCCGGGGTAGGGCTGAAGTTGTGTCTGATGCACAGGAGAGGCAAACTCTGGGATTCCCACTGACACGCATGCAGCCTGACCACAGAAATGGCAGCGTCAAACGCACAGACCAGGGAAGAGGGTAAACAAACACGGCACGTGACTTGGCTGGCTTGACGTCGCTACCCTGGCAATTCTCCCAGTGATTACAGCATCGCACATGCTCCTGTCCCCATGCTTTCCCCACAAATCCCGGACTGCTGCTGGTCTTATTGGGTGTTTTGTTGCAGATAGTGCTGCTACAATGTCAGTGGGCAGCGGGAGGGTGAGAGACAGACTAACAGATCAGCATTCCCCAGTTGCAGGCACAATTTGTAACACAGCAGAATTTATTCTCTTGGTTTCACTGATACAAACCTGCAGGAGTTCCCACTGACTTGAGCTGATCTATATTCTGCTCTTCATTATAGCGGTCAGGGTTTGGTTAAACCGTGTTAGATCGAGTTAAATGGGAACAAAACAGGGTTCTACTAAGTTCAAAATATATCCTGCCCTGTTTCAGAGCGGGAAAGTGGAGAGGCATGTGTGCGCATGGGGGAGGAAAGCACAGGAGGACACCCATCTCCCCGAGGCTGTACCCCTTAACATTCAGTTAGCTGTGCTGGTAACTTTTCACCATTCTTTTACCTGGTAGTTGCACTCTGGGTCAAGGCAGTGGTAATGTTCTCTATACTGGTATGCACAGTGTATATGTCCACAGTGCTGACTGCCAGAGAACCTGCAAACAGGAGAGGAGGACAGAAGAAAGAAAGGGAGAGAGAATAAAACAGTGTCCTGACAGTAGTGCCTGTAAGCAAGGTAAGTTGCTTTCATCCCCCATGTTGATGGCACTAAACCCCACCTCCTTTATCCCCTCCAAGGATGATGAACCTCCTGCCTTCCTTTTCCTAGTGGTCACTATTTAAAGGTGCTATTTGAGCAGGATCGCTCAGGTCCTGCACATCCTTGATCTGTCTGTCTTTCCCTTTGAAATTCACCTCTTAAGTTGCTTACTTGGGGAAGAGCAAGGAAGGAGGGTTCCTTGAACAGAATACCATACAATTCTAAAACTCTCATGTGTGAGTTTAGATATCACAGCAGTGAGTTTCAGAAATCTCCCATGCCAGAAGGAGACAAATACACATCAGTCAAATACGGATTCTAAATTTTAGGTATACGCCCATCTAGTAGGACCTCAGAATAGCTCAGGCATTCATTTGTTTGTATGAGTTATGTCTCAAGACTTTTTTTATCACAGTACGGCATCACACTACAGAGAAGATTGCAAACCAGTGGATCAGACGGTAAGCCACACAGATAGAAGATGATCATGGCACAGTTACATAGGAACTTTCAGTAAGATGGACAGATCAATGGAAAGATAGGTCAGATGGGTCAACAGGAACAGAACGCAGCGTTACAAGCAGACCACCTCAGCCCTGCGTGCGCATCTTCTCCCATGCACGACAGCCCTGCTAATCACTATTTTCCATGTGGATACAGTATTTGCTCACAACAAAAAATAGTGCAATGCCAAAGAACAGGGTTTTCAGCCTGCCTTTGAGGGCAATTAAAAGTAGGACACAAGAAGCAACAGCCAACAACATGCCCCCAGAACATTTCTGCAGGCCACCACTGAGCATTCCACACAGCAAATGTGGTAACTCCTAACATACAGGGTGGAAAAAAAACCACAACAGAAAGGCAGAAATGCCATATAATACCTACATACGGACTGTCAGTACAAAGAATGTATTGACTGATAAGCCACATTAGGAATTGGCAAAAGGGGACGATCCAGGAACAGGCTAATCAGTGCAATGAACTCTCTGATGTATATTCCAGAGGACTCTGGAAGAGCTGAAGAGCTTGAAAGGGAAAAGCAGTGGAGAGAAGGGGACTCAGAGGGGAAACATTCAAAGATAAAGTACCATCTGCTCAAAGGTTCCTCAAAGGTTCCTCACGTCACTTAGTGCTAAACACAGCAGAAGTGCGTATGATAAAGGGCATGGGAAAGAAACAAGGAAGGGCAATGGGTAAAAAGGAAAAATAAGAGGAGTCAGGGTGGCCTGGGCAATCAAGGAACGGGGCAGCAGCAGGGAAGATTATGGATCATCATAACGTAATGTAACGCTAAACTACAGGACAGAAAAAGTCAGGATGAAAAGTAGTACTAAATAAGGCATTTCTGAAGCACAGTAAGGAAGAGGAGGTCAACTGTGGAGACAGCAGGGCCTCTAGGAGATGGAAAGGGGACTTAATTGACAGAAAAGATAGACATTGCTAAAAAATTAAATGACTTCTTTGCCTCAGCATTCACAAAGGGAGACAGGGACAGATGCCAGGAGCAGACATGCCTTTCCCTGGGGAAGGAGAAGAAATACTGCAGGAAATCAGGATCACGTCAGAACAGGTGATTGAGAAACTGGAACAAACCTCAGCAGCGGAGAAGAAACAAACCACAAGGCAAACAGTAAGGCTGGCTGCACAAACAAAGGTGTGGAACTGAAAGCAGAGGAAGCGATTCCTGCTCAACGCCTGGGCAACCGTGAGGCTAGTACAGGGCAGAGGCACAGCCTGAGTCACCAGGGCATTAACCAGGTACACGCAGCCCGGCCGCAGATCGAGCCAACTGGTCCTGCTAGTCCAGGGCTTTATGTCACCAGCACCACCAGCGGCTTTAAAGGAAAAAACCCCCACTGCTCTGTGGAAAGCTTCCTCCCCATTCCACTGATGAGCTGGGGAAGACAGAGCAAAGGGCTGTGCAGGGCTGGAGAACTGAGGAGCGCAGGCCAGGCAGAGAGAAGAGGAAGATAAAGACCTTGCTGACAAATATACACCTTTGAAGCAGAGCGGTCCAAAATATTATTGGAAGTGAGGATGCGAAATGACCAGAGATGCCAACTGCGGTAAAAGAAGGACCAGACATTGAAGAGATCTGACTGTACGGGATGAGTTACTTGAAGCATCCTAGCAGGAGTACCTCACGGGCTCAGCCTTAAAAGCAACAGTTAAACAAGCACTCTAGCCCTTCAACTCCTACCCTCCCTTCCACGTGCCACGGAAAGGTGTGTGTATGTGGTGTCTGCAGCGCAGGAAGGGAGAGGCAAGTGTTCTACCAAACTGTGTGCCTGGGGAAGGAGGGAAGCAGCAAACACACCACAAAGGGGAAATTCTGCTCTTTCAGTCTGTAAGGTTAGGCTCCTAAAGGGTTATATTTATCCTGTGTTTCTTCTGACACTTGAAACAGTTCAAAGCTATTAATTTTTAAAGCACAGCATCTGTTTAGCTTTTTCATAACAGGAAAGCTTACACACCACACTTACTAACACGCATACACACGCGCACATTTACATGCACATACTCTAAGGTACATGAACACCCCCCTGAATTTACATGAACATACCCACAATTTCCATGCCCACGAACGGACACAAACACACACACCTGAAACAAGCAAACTCACAGACCATTTAATCACACTGATAGGCAAATCCAAACTCCTAAATTGTCCATAAAGGCACACAGGTTCATTTCCACAGGTACAATCCTCTCCCTCTCCCCTTACTTTAATCGGTTCACTTTTTTTCTTTTTTGGCCAGAAAGAACTAGTCTTGATCTGGCAAGAGTTGATAAATAAATAATAATAAAAATAATAAATAAAGAAGTCAGCATGTTTAGAGAGTGTTTACAGACTCATTACCCTGTAACGATGATGTGAAAGAAGGAAGAAAAAAAAAACCCACCCCAATTACAAGGGGGGAGGAAACCCACACAGAAATAAATATTTAAGCAAGTGCTGCCAGAAGCACCATCTGCTGAGGCACTAATAATAATAATAATAATTTTTTCTGTGGTCTTTTTTTTTTTTTCTTAATTATAAATATATAGGGGGGGAAACAACCCAACCCAAACTAGCTAAGTAAGAGGTTTTGTTTTGTTGTGTGAGAGAATGGATTATCCCTGGGCAGCTTTTGGCAGTGGCTTTGGCAAGCTCATTAAGCTAATTATGCAGTACAGACATAGAGTGTCATGTCTCTCTCCCCCCACCCCTTGATTTTAAGGCTTTAAACTGTTTTTAAAATTGTGTGTAAATTGAAGGGAAGTGGCGGTGCTGCCAACGGGCGGCTTGCGGTGGAGCTTTTTAAGCAGGATGTGGTGTCCCTTAGCTATCTCACAGGCCTCCCTCTGTTACCTGCCTGGCCCAGGGGAAGGGGCTTGCAGAGCGCTACGAAGAGTGGATGTGGGCGAAGTGTTTGTAGTCCTCTGCTCGAGAGGGGAACTGGGGACAGAAGGGGTGGCATCTCCTCTCGCTGCAACCTCTGCGATTCCTGCAATCTCAGCAGTAAAAGGGTGCTGCTCCTTCTGCTCCACGCCAAGATGGGCTTAACCCCCTGCTTTCATTCCTACACCCTCCCAGGAGGCAGCGAGTTGCCACATGCATTTAGAGGCATTGCTATTTGAGGAGCTGCATGTGGTGGTGGCACTGTCCTCTCTTCCCAGGTGGTCTTCTGTCCCCTTCTCCTACACCAGGGATTTGGGCACAAAGGGAGGAAAGGAAATCACCTCTCGTTCCACTCTCCAGCTAGGGAGAGCACTCTTCCCACCCTTTTCCCCCGCCGATGTGCCAAGATCTTCTCTTGCACCTTCCCAGCAGCGGACTGCCTCCCACAGGGAGACTCTGTAGACTCTGGCAAGGTGGGAAAGCACAGTACAGATTTCCCTCCCCTCTTGTTGACAAGTGCCCAAGTGCTGGTGGGAACAAACCCTTCCGTTTTTTCTCCAGAGAGAAGTGTTTGCTTGCTTCCTTTCTGTATACAAGGGGCTTTCGTAGTGAGCTTTCTCACACTACAGATGGAGGATTCCACAGGCCGGGACAAAGGCTGATGGATCCTTTACACCATCAGCTACAAACCAGGCAGGTGTCATGCAATAATCTCCTCTGTCCCTCTGGCTCTCATGGCATTGCTCTGCCTTACCACAACAGCCTTGTGCTCCCTCTCAGCATCGCTCAGTCCTGACCTAAGCTTGCCCACAGCTGTGATAAGGCGCCCTAGTCTGCACCATATTCAGTGAGGGTTTCTCATATAAATGAGCTGCAAAATTTTCTAGGCTAAACATCCCATATCGATGCCAAGATCTGCCTAAACTCGAGCCATTTGTGGATTCCTCCAGCCTAGATTCTCAGAGGTGAGATGTTCTCTGCTTGCCTCCTGCAGGCACTGGACGTGGTAGGGGAAAAAGGCTGGGGATAGCACAGCAATGGACAGAAAGAATGACAGTCAAGAGACAGCGCTCCCATTTAAATCCTGGGCTTCTGCCGTGAAACATTTTTCCACTATTTGTCAGAAAGTCTAACAGCTCTGGGGAGCCGAGCATGCTCTTGGCATGCTTGTACACCTCTTGCAGCTACTGCTCTCCCAAGCAAGGGAACAGAGCAAGTACAGATGCCAGGGGGAAATGGAAGTGCCAATGACTGGTTTAAACACTTGATCCAGATGGATAAGACCTCATCTCTCCCACCACCACTCCACCCTCGTACTTCCAGCCCTCTCCCCAAGAAAGTCCACAGTTTTGCCTACCTGGCAATATACTTCTGGTAAATATTTACGTCTTCGCTGACAGCTGGTTTGTCAGTGGGTAATCCATTCCTAATGAGAAACACACAGGGCAGAGCTGGTTAGCAGGCAGGAACAGGGCACAGTCTCAGCTCCTTGTTTCTCTCACTCACCACTGACACAGCAGGAGAGAGGGCCCAGGGTATCCATAGGTTTACCCTCCCTCCCCCTTACCCTTCAAATCCTGTACCTTCTTTTCCCAGGGAACCACACAGGCCGCCTACCACCCCTCCTGCATGTTCCCGCTCTGCAGGACTCAGGTTAGTTTGCTGGAGACACTGAGAAGGCCAACCACGAAAACCTGTTCCACAGCAAAAAACCTAAATACCCATACACAACCAAGTGATGGCCACATGAAAACAAACATCACCCTGAAGCACCTGGCAACACTGCCCTTACGAGCACGGCAGGGCCATTGAGATATGTCTGTCCTAGGCTCCGCTGTGGGAGAAGAGGCTCTGTGCTTCAGCCCCGCGGTGAGCTACCGCACACGTCCTACGGGCAGCAGGCACAGGGCACTGCTACCCTGGTACTGGCAACCAGCTCCCAGTGCCCTTCAACGGGGCTTTAACTGCCTCTTTTTTTCACAGATACCCCAACTCCAATAGACAGATGGGGCAGCAAAGGTATTTATGTATTTTAATCAAGGAGAAAACCAACCCAACCGCACCCAACTGTCACATAAGCCTGGGTTACTTGACGTCATTAGGAAGCAGACAGAAATTACATCCTCAATGAGTTCAGCAAGGGAAAAAGAGATACAGGGCCAGACTCCAGCCTACCTAAGAGACAGTGGCATACCAACACAACCCCAGACAGGCTATACGCGGCCTTCCTTCCCAGTTTTGCTCGCACCCAACCTCCACTCCTACTCATGACAGCTCTATAGCCTGGTTTAAACAAGGACACTTTCACACAGAGTTCACTTGAAGTAGGTAGATTAGTTCAGGGCAGGTTAATAGCATTAGACGTTAAGAGAGTTTAAACCCATGGCTAGGGTGTACGTGCACATGTGTGAGAGTAAGGGGTAATTCCTGTCAGGTTATTTGGTCCCAGTGGGGACTCTGAATGGAAAGCCAGGTCCCAGCTACCACAGTTGGCACTTCCTCCACCAGCACAATTAATGGGCTGCTTTCTTTTATCATGAAAGTCTGTATCTAGTGAGCAGTCTGAAGAAGAAGGGCCCAGAGCCCCTTCTGTACTCCAGTGTGTGCTGAGGACACTGGGAGGACACCGCCAGGCTGAAGGCCCTGGTCACCTCCATTCCTGTCGCAGTCCCATCATGATGCTCCAGTTGAGGAAGCCCTGTGGCTAGAGGAGGGATCACCACGGTGCTGCAAACCCACATCTGCAAGCAGCAGGAAATGAGCAAGAGAAAGGAAATCAAACTGGGATCCCAGCGCAACACCAAAGCAAATAAGAGGCTCACTGCCCTCCAAGCACAGCTCTAGGATGGCCACTGAACTCCGGGCAGCCGAGTGTTCTGCACACTCTTCAGGCACAGAGCCCCTGGCCAAGTCACCCATCACAACCAGGCACTGTGCCTACAGGAACATCGACAACACAGTGGTTTTTAGTAATAGGAGTCCCTGCCTGCCATCTGGAGCACATACAGGGTTCATCCTGAGCAGGGGCCAGATGCAAATGTTAATAATCCTCTGCCCTCTCCCATACACCTTACCCACAGAGCCCCCAAATCTGTCTGCAGGCAGTTGGGAAATGACTGTTTCACATGGAAGACAGGAATCATTAGCTCTGCCTTCAAGGCGGGGAAACATGGAACATGGGGGATACAGACTTGCCTGAGACTGCAAAGAGCATCTGAGTGAGGATTCAGCCCAAGGCCTCTCAGGTCCACACATTAAACATAGAACAGCCTTCCTCCTTACCAGAGGGCAAAGTAGTAGGGCGCATATGATGGCATTTGCCACAGAAGTGCAGGACAGAGGTCCTAGACTTACTACAAATGACCCCATGGGATTCACAGCTCACAACAGCCCCAGGCCCTCAGTGAGAAACAAGTAAATCCAAACCATCACATGAAAGCAGAGAAGTCCCTCCCTTCCTCCCTCTTTGCAGCCTCACGTACATATATAGCTTGTCTACAGCTACCACCTCTGGAAGCCACATTAAAAAGTAATCCAAGGTTTGGCAAGGCCTTCAGGTATCTCCATTCAGCCAGTGGCATCACTGCAGAGATTGCCAGCAACGCATGTGTAGGAGCTTATTAGCGTAATTGGGCTAATGAGTTCACTCAGACTGAGGGGTAATTGAATCACCTCTGTTTGTCTAAGGAACAAGCAAATTGAGAAGACACAGGCCTGGCCCCACAGAAGTATGTATATGCCTAACTCCTATGAAAATTAATAGGAATCAGGCACCAAAATGTCTTCTGAGTTCTGGGACAAACAAAAAGCCCCATCTTGCTAACGGTAAAGTCTGCAGAGTTTTGCCATGGAGTTAAACAGAAGCAAGAGTCAGGTTCTCCTACAGACACAGCTGGATCCCTGGGGAACCAAAGAAGGAGAAAGTAAAGCAGTTACAACCTTGACCTTAGAGTGCTGACAGCACCATGTTCCCTCATCTTTCATTTTAACATACAAACCCAGGAGCCAGTGGGCTCTAGATTTGTGGTTGTGACTGCTGATGGCAGGCCACGTCCTTAGTGCAAATAAGATAAATAGAGATTAAGGTGCAACAGAGGAGCAGACATTCCAACAGAGAGCAAAAAGAAACATCACAGAACAGTGCAGTATTTATCATCACACGAACTGGCATTGCCGACTGATCCACACGCAGACTTTAGGTATGATCCCCCACTGATAAGAAGGTATGAAAAGTGGGAGGACACTTACTTTACTGTAGAGACTGTTCCAGTTGTGATGGAATCTGTCTTGGAGAAAGTTGATTTCAGATACTCAGGAGTGTTGAACGGCAATGAGACGGACTGCTCTGGTCCAGCCACAGGTGTGCTGCTGGGGGTACTGGCAAGGGGAGCAGGGGCCAGGCTGGGTGTTGGAGCTTTTACTGGAGTAAGCTTCTGAATGTTCCTCACATCATACTTGGAAGGCCGGCCTACCTTGCCTGTCTTGAAGGCAATAGCTCCTCCCATATCCGGGCTTCCTTCTCCAGGCTTGAAAAGGTGCAAGTACTTGACGTTTTCTAGGTCATACTTGGAGGCCTTCTTGTAAGTGTTGCCGTTTTGTGGCCTGATGCTCTCACCCGTCTTCAGCTTCTGAATGAAGAAGTCATACTTGGAGGCCCGTGACATCAGGCCCTGCATCTGGGAACTGCTGGGAGAGGGCAGCGGCAGGATGGTGGCTTTGGTCTCCGTCAGCATGGAGGCATCTGGACCTGGCACCCGAATGGGCTGTGCCAACACTGAGGAAGTTTCTTTGCCCAGCTTGGAGCCCAGCTCCTCAGATTTGGCCAAGTGCATGGGCCAAGAGAGCTGCTCTCCAGCTTTCAGTTTGCGGATGTACTCCTCATACTTGGAGAAGCGGGCTCGTTTGCTCATGGCATCTTCGCCAGGGAGAGAGGCAGCAGTCGCAGTGGCCTCTGAGGTAGCAGCGTTCAACTTGTCAAAGCTGATCTTGCGGGCCAGCTCATCCCGCATGTTCTGATCATCGTAGCCGAACATGCCCAGGAACTCATTCATGGTGGTGGCAGCATAATCCCGCAGCGATGAAGCTTCCCCTAGAGAGAACCACAGCGAGAGAGTCATGCAAGGCGTTGATTTTTCTTCTCCTCCCATACCAGCACTAGTAGCGGGGAGGGGGAGTAAAGGGAGAGGGGAACATGATCTACTGACGTTTGGCTCACTTGTTAGGTTTTACGACTCTTAAATTAATTTGTTTTAAAAAAAAAAGTAATTAATACTGGGGTAAAATAAAAAGAGTTCATCAATGCCAGGAAAATCAATTTCCTAAATGTTCTAGCCGATGGCTTTTCAGTACATTAAACAAAGTTTCATAAATGTCTCTGCACTCTTGCCTTGGCCTAATATGAAGAAAAAGTAATTTTACTGGAAGTGAGACCAATGCCAATATGCCGAGGTTGGTACAGTTCTGTCCTTGTGTGTGTTTGTATAGGGAAGGAGGTGCAGAGAGGATAGACGGCAGCGTGTCTGCGTGTGTACGGGGGGGTAGAAACATGTAAGATATGCTATGTGTGTTGGTGAAGAGCAGGGCTGAGGGCAGGCAGGTCAGCACGGCATGGAACGGATAAGGGAGATGGCAAGACATCATATGGGGTGGAGCAGCAGGAGGGCAGAATGGAAAAGTGCACAGTAGAGAAGGAAAGCAGCGGCAAAGGCTATACGCACAAGACGCTCAGCAGTGAGGAGTCGGGGGGAAGGAGTGGAGAAGAGAAGGCAAGACAAAGCCAGGGTAGTTCCCCATAGCTGTTATAGTCCTTCCTTTCCCTGTCGATTTTGTAAGAGTTCTTTTCACCCAACTTGCTCCCTTCCTTCTCAGTCCCAATGACTAGAGAGCTCTACTCTCCAGGTGAAAAGGGGCCACAGTTCAGCGAAGGCTGTGGAAACCTATCGGCAGCCTCCTGAGCAGCCAGGAACAGCTTCCAGCAAGACCAGGAAAGGGAAAAGTCCATGCAGGTGCAAAATAGGTAAGGAACAGCCTTGTCTGCATCAGCATTTGGACTGAGGACAGAAAGAGCTGTTGTCCTGATGTGGGCATGGGTTGGGGAAGGGGCAGGAAGGGGTCAGTCCACCTGAGCGTGATCACAGGGAGGAAGAATGAGAAAAAGCTGTCCTTCCTTGGGTCTCTCCCTCCTTTCCTCCCTCCCCTACTCCCTCAGGCAGTTTCACAGGCTACCAGGAGGGGAAGAACACAGATCTGGAGGTCACCCAATATCAGCGTAAAGGAGGAAATAAAGATTGCTCTGACGTGCCAGCTTGGACTCATTTAGGCTTCAGTCTGACACAGCGCTCCTCCTCCTCTCCCTCTTGCTTTCTCCTGCAGAGTAAAGATTTACTGTGTGCAGGAGTCCTTCAAACCTCCCTCGTCATCTTTTCCAATCACTCACTCTAGCTCTCACGGGCAAGCACACTCCTGCACGGGGAGCCAGCACAGGCAGGTACACTGGCAGCAGAATGCAGGTTCTGAGCACTGGGTCCCACTCAAACCCAACCAACACTGCCGTGAAACAGTGGAAAAGGAAGGCACCAAGACATAGCCACAGAACAGGTCAGCAGATCCAAAGCACGAAAACAGAGCCCTAGGATTTGGGGGATCTGAGAGCCAATGTTGCCATACGCACAGGCATGCACACACACGAGAGCGTTTCCACGCCCACAAGACCCAGTCAATGAGCAAAGTCGGAGCTCAGTAACCATCAGCTTCCACAAATCAGTTTCCACAGGACTATACGGAGGAAGAGACTGCCAGCAACGGGCACTAAAATGGGCAAGATCACGAAGGTCACATTCCTGTTTCAATATTGCCCAGCACAGCTATGGTCATGCAGCCAAAGTGCTGCTGCACTAGTTGCCCATGTACGTGGCATGTGAGAAAGGCAATGCAAAGAACATGCCTGAAGCCTGCAAGCAGAAGGACAAAGCCACACCTGCTAAGTGCTGGGATCTGGTTTAGCCATAAATGATTTTCCAGTTCTGGGCACTTAAGTCCAGCGTCCTGCATGGGATTTTGGGACACCTGACTTCAGAATAAACACCCTGTGAGTTACAGAACGGGCGGCAATGCCCCTGCAGTGTCTGGCTCAGGTTGTAGCTTTTTGTAGCACAACTTCATGGGTCAGTATTGATCTTAAAGGATGTTAAATGCAGAATCATGCCCCATAGCATCCAGTAACAAGACTTGTCGGAAGGAAGTCACAAGGAAAGGCTGTATTACCCCATCCTCAGAAGCAGGATCATTTCATCTCTGCTTCCCCACCTGACCCTCTCTTGTGGCCCCTCCAACACCTCGCCAAAGCCATCAACTTTATCTTTCACACACAGACATATTAAACAATTTCATCTTGCTTTAAAGCAGTTCTCCTTTTTACCTCCTTTCCTCTCTTCTCCACCTCCATTTCAGTGTAACCCTATGACCCAACAAAAGTGATTAAACCCATGAAATCCCTACTGGGTCTAACACTTCCCTGTTTCTGTTAAATCTGCTCTCTGTGTTCTGCAACCTGTTTCCTCTCTTTTTGGACCTGTAAAACAATCCCCTAGCCTCCTTCACAATGTCCTGACTTCCAAGCATTGCACAGAAAACCTCTAGCCAGCCTGTGCCAAACTGCAAGGGGAAAAATAATACCACAGAGAGGATCTGATAGGAAATTAAACTATTAAGTATGATTTTTTTACTAGCTTTAACAGCTGCACTGAAAGCCAGCCAACCCCTTTCCTTCTTTACCATTACCTGCTGCACATGAAAAAAGAGGACACCCTCTTTTTCAATCCTACATCTCAAGTCAGTTTTACAAATCCCAGTTCGGTTCAGGCCCCACAGACATTACAAATCCAGAGAGGAGATTCAAGGAAACCTAGTGTTTTTTTGTAATACTGGAGAAAATGAAATGTTGTAGGAGAGCAGCTCCTTTTTAAACTTCTCTCATCTGCACACCTGGTCTTGGAAAGCATCTTTGGTACTCGTGGCTAGACCTCAATTGGTGCAAACAATTAGATGCAAAACCCAAGACCACAGGAAAGGGGGAGTTTTCAGACCTTTTTTTGAGCTTTGTGAAGTCTGAGCTTGAGTTGAGGTTTCACTGCCCTGGATTTAATCCCCTCATCCCCCCAAACATCTTGCATTCTGCTTTTCCTTTGCTCAAATTTGGTTCCAGATGATTGCGATACCCTCCCTGATCAACAGCTTGGCGAATGCTGCTCAGTCTTTCCTCATCCATGTTTGAGACAAAACCCTGGCCAGTTCCCACTACCCACCGCCTAGCAAGCACACCCTCGCTCATCCCAGCATGAGCCCACCGACACATCCCCTAAAGCCAAGACAACCTCCACTTACGTGCATAGGCACCCAACCAGAAGGCTAGAGGCTCTTCTAGTCGAGGCACCTCATGGAAGGGAGCTGTCTCACCACAAAGATGGTACAAGACCCAGCCAACTCATTTCACATAGTGAAGAGGTTATTATTATTACCCAATTGACAGAAAACCTCCCTCATACCCATAGCAGGCAAAAGTGAGGCATGACAGCGGTTGGGAATCAAATCACTGTGAGAAGTGCAGAGCCCTGGAAGCCACAGGAAGCATCGTCCCTGCGTCTTCCTCTCCCTCCCCTGCACCGCGTTTTTTCTCTCCCTTTCTGTGTGATAATAAAAGGGCTCCCTCTCCCCTTGCTGCTGCTCTCCATTTGTGGGCATTGCCAAAGAGCAGAGATCTGTGTGTCTCAGAGCAGCTATCGTATCACAAAGGATCCGAAGCTAGCAAAAAAGGGGCTAAAAATAGCCTGCAGCAGCACACTATATATGGAAGGAAAAGCAAAAGAGCCCAAATGGAGTGCAAGGTCTGGGTACTGGGGGATGGGACATCCCAGCCAGGGCTCTGTCCCTTATTCTGCTTGGGTGGGAAAACATGTAGACTTGGGGGGCTATAGGATAATGAGCAAGAAACTCATCGTGCGTGTTCTCCTCAGCAGAGTCTCCCCAGGAAATTATGAAGAGAAAACCCTCCTTGTTGAACACAGGGCCAATATTCCCTTTCTAAGGACAGAGCCAACAGGGTAAGAAAAGAAAGGAGAACTCTGAAAGCTTGTACAGGGCAAAGCTCCTGGTGACTACTTTAGCCCACTATGTAAGTAACTGGCAGAGTGAAGAACATGGCACTGTACAGGAAAATCTCCCTGGGTACGTGTGCGTCGGTGAGAGGCTGCGGAATGGGATCTTTGTCAGAGACTGCACTGGGAAATCTAAACGCTATATATAAATGTGCATAGGGAAGTACGGGTCAGTCAGTGGGCAGGAGAGGGTGCGTGAAGCAGTGGCGAAATGTATCTGTGTGTCCAGATCAACTTCTGACACTCATCTCCTGACAGGCACCCGCTCTGTGACTCCTGAACATGTTTCCCAGCTGTACCAGAGAGGGAGGCACATAAGGCAAGGCTGAGCACCGACTCATTAGCCCCTTGTTTCCAAGGGGTGGCTCAGAAAAAGAAACACGGACACCATACATGCATGTTTTCCCTCTTGTCTCAAAGAGTGAGGATTGAACAGCGTGGACCAAGTCTCTGCAAACTCCTGCGTGATGCACACCAAGCCTCACTGTCTGACCCCGGAAGGAGACAAAGGTGGCAGGGATTCAGCGCCGGACTACAGGACATGAGCAGCAGCTGCAGTCCCACATGGCAGGCTGTGTGTGTGTACACACCGGGACCCCAGGAAGCAGGAACCCTTCTCAGCCCCAGAAAATTAGGATCACTTTCCCCACTGATCAAGAAAGCCAGTTAGATGCAGGATCCGGTTCTCTGTGTGGTTACTGCTTTTTACCCAAGTTTCCAGCTGACCAAAGAAGCATGGGCTTAATTTTAAATGCTGCTCAGCGCTGCCAGCTCTGTATGCTCTGTGTCCTCAGGGGGAGCAATGGGTGCTCAGAACCTCCAAAACCAGGTTCTCCTGCGATAACTCCCCCAAAGCCGTGTTGACCGGGAGGGCAAAGCTGTATTCCTCTCCTTCAATCTGACTGTCTCCTGCTACCCCCCAACTCCCAAGAACAAGAACTCCCTTTTGGTATAGGCAGCTCCACATCTCACTGGAATAAGCTTAACTTGCAGCCAGTAACACCAGGTCTGAGAGGACTCCGTGATGAACCGCTTAAAACCCATTGTCTGGAACACTGACAGAAAAAGAAAGAGGAGGAAAAGAACTCTGTCCTTTCCAAAGCAAGGGATGTTTCAGTTTGTGCTTTCCAGGGAAACGTTGCGAACGACATTTACAACAGGGTTCTTGACACAGACGGTGAAGACCTGGCAGCACGTCTGTTTGCAAGTCAAATCCTATGTGGCTGTATATGTAAACCAGAGCCCACATGTGCCATTACCTGCCTTAAACACAAATGAGTCTTCAGCCCCCCGTGAATGCATATATATTTTTGCATAATCCTTTGACAATACAGCCCTACAAAGGCATTTTATTGAGAACTCCTACCCAGTGAGAAACCTCAGTTCATTTTCATTTTCCCCAGTTTGGTAACGTATTTTTTACATTTAAGTTGCCCTCCTTTTAGTTTTTGTAGCAAATAAAAACTGCAAATGGGGGGGAATTAAAACAAACTAAAAACAGAGTCCAGGCACAATCACCTTGTGTCTGGGAACGACAAGGGCTTTCCTATCAAAGGAAACTGAAGGTCACACTTTTCCTCATTGATCTTGCAATGTTTGTTAATTACTCTGTCACTGATGTGGCGAAGGATAATTAAACAGCTCTGTTTATATCTTATATGCATAATTATGTGCGCTGCCACTGAACTCGTGAAGACTAGAGAATGTGCCTCTCCAGAAGGGGAACGGACAGACGGAGATGAGTTTCGGCTGCATTATTAACAGGAGGAGGAAAACACGCGTGCACACAAAAGGAGGAAAGTTTGATGGATTCACAAAGTGCTGAGATCAGGGGAGGGGTGCGTGCAGGTGGAGCAGATTAGGGGGAGATCTTTCAATTAGATTCCAACCCAGCTGTGTGACAAATCGGGGGAGGGAGCTGCTCTGCCCTAATGGAGAGAATTCAATTTACCCTAAGCTTTTACCAAGGCTTAGTACTCGTGTGCCCCCTCCAAATCAATCTGGGGGGAACCTGGGTATCAGAAAGTGAGAAAGAAATTCATCTGGGGCTTTCCCCTAACACTTCTTGCTGAGTTCAGCTTTTGAATGAACCACAAAAATAAGGTAGAAGCTATCTGAAAACGAGCAATGCACGCACAGCCTGAGGGAAAACACCCTGCAACTGCCCGCAAGTTGGCACCCCGGACCAAAGCGGAGGGGGCCATACAGGCCTGCAACCGGCAGCTTCGCCAGCTCGAGCCCAAGC
>NW_009621568.1:109752-113753 GCF_000690535.1 Cariama cristata | reverse complement strand
GATGGAGGGAGCGGGAATATTGACCGGAGCGATTTTAATTGAGTAGCGCGGGGTGTATTTTTAGTAACATCTTCCGTGCGGGAGTAGCCAGGTGGTTCATGCGGGGTGTTGAGCATCGCCGTCCTGCGGTGCTGCTTCTTCCAGCGCATCTCCGAAACGTCGTGGGAAAGGCTGTATGATCGCTCTTGCAGGAAGAGAAAGGCTCTGGCAGAGAAGGGGCCCTAGGCAGATTTCGTGCCGCGGGGATGCTAACGGCATCTTTGGGGGTTAATTATGCAGCCGGCTAAAATAAAGGTAGCGGAGCGTTTTGGAGTTTCGTTCTGGCTCTGGGGGAAGTTAAAGCTCAAATTAGCAGTACCTGGCAGTTTGTGCTATGACTTCTCCTTTAAGGGACAGCAGAGAGTCCTTAACTTCAGCACCTGGGTAAGGACCACTAGCCTCGGTCTCCATTGCTCAGGAATAAACTTACTGGCAGATACTACTTTTTCTTTATGTTTATTGATTTCCAACCTCGTGAATGTCCCAGGGAACTGCAGGGGAGAATATTCTCTGAAAACTGAATTCCTAAAATTAGGAAAAAAAAAAAATCCCGTTAAATGCGTCAGGATGAGGTATTCACTAAGGAGGTAATAACTGTGATGCTTTCAATGCATGCCCTTTCTTGTGCTTGATTAGCCCAGTTTGTCTATGTAAATTATACCAGGGCTCTCTACGTGGTTATAGTTGAGCATGCATTTAAACAAGTTGCTGAACTGAGGCCTTGAGGTATACACGTTTGTGTCCTCTGAAGGGGAAGAATGTTCTGAGCATGGTCTTTGGTCAGTGAGATAGTTAATAGTAGTGAAATGTTGCCAAGTGCCTGCTTTAGTGGAATTGCGCCTGTAGTTTTCTGCCTTTCCTGGTATGCTGCAGAGGGATAGCAGAGGGCAAAGGCTTTAGAGGGTTCTTTTAGGCGTTTTGTTACGTAAACCCAAGTTTATCAAAACCACAAGATTCTCTGTAGTGTAATAAATAATAAGATAAAACATAAGGCAAGATTAAGGACCCTTTTGTCTTTGCTTTCTTTATTATAGGCAAGGGTTTTTTTCCAGCAGTAGCTTCAGTATCATTTGAGTTCAGTTTGCAGCTGACTTATCTACACTTCAGCCCTTAGAAGAACTAGAATTGTAGCAGTTGTTGAAAAAGATACAGTCCCTTCAGGAATGTTATCTCTGAGGAATTATTGGTCTATCTTTATATAGATATATAAGTATATATACTTTTAAAATGTTTCATCCTTTCTCCTAAGTCTGTAAGAGGTCACAGGACATGCTTTGATTGGTGGCTGTCTTTCTGCAAGCTTATTTTTTTGGCTTGCTTGCTTTTTCCATGCTTGAAATACATTAGGTATCATTTGCAAAGCTGTATTTCTTGTTTTGTAGCTACTCCTTAGAGCTGACCTTCATCCTATATGTGTAAGATCAACTGAAAAATCCCCAAACACTTTCTAAACTGAATGGAGATCAAATCTCCTGTCCTGGAAATCCAGCTACCTCTCAGGTGAAACATATCAAGGAGCAAAAGGGATACAGTTGTGTGTGTATGGGGCATGAAGTTGTATCGAAGAAGAGTTTGCCCCTGTGGTGGATGTGGCAGAAGGCTGTGAGTGCCAGGTTATGGTCTCTTCTTGTATGTTGTGTGGAACATGTTGGGGTCCTACATTCATGAAACCAAAGGTGTCCAAAGGCACCTTTGCTCTCAGAGAAGCTTTTCACACCTTATTCCTCTTGCAGTGTAGTTTTGGCTCAGCTTGCCTCCTAATCGCTGGTCCATCTTCCTGGAGCTGTGGGTTTCTGGCCCAAGGGCTCATAGGAGAAGACATTCAAAGTCTGCAGTTCCCATAGGTCAATATGGTTTGGAGACCCAGGTCTTTCCTCCAGGGAGTCTGCTCTGCGCACGTCAAAAAGGATTGATGGAGTAGGAGAGGGCACAGCACTCATCTCTGCTTGAAGTGCTGAACAGGGTTAATTGCCAGACAGAGGATGGAGGAGGATAATGAGATAAGACCAAGGGAGGATGCATCTCTGTCTGGTTGTTCTTCTCAGAGATATTCCTGATGCAATTTTCAGGAGCGGGTCAAGGTCGGAGCCTAAAGTTCAGAAACCTGAACATACTGTTGTGTTTCTGAGCTGGAAACAGTGACTTTCCCCAGACTCTGTGGGACTTCACCATTGGATTCAGCTACAGTGGACTCATAACCATGCAGAAGGACCTGAAATTGCATCCTCTGAGCTCCTTTAAAGCATTGTAAGACCATTGGCCTCACAAGGCTTTGGTTCAAGTCAGTTTGAGTCATTAACGCCAGGGGTGCAGGGTCAGTTTTGGAGCAAAATCATGCTATCTTTTGAGGTTTGCAGCTCGTGGTGGCTCCTTGGTGATATCTTTGAAACCTTGTTGGGGGATGCTACTGTTGTTCTGTCTGCAGAGAAATGCCCACTGGGAAATGACCAGGATGTAAAATGATGCAAACACGGACATAAGGGTGGGTGTGAGGGAATGACACATGATGGACTGACAGCTCTGCAGGGACGGGCACGACATTACCATGAATGCAGACTGACAGATCTCTTCCTGGGATGTCCAAGTGCCATGGGACATGCCGGAGCATCAAGAGTGTCAAGGACCAGCCAGGTCAGCCAACAGGCCTGGAAAAAGCAATAGTAGTGTTTACTGGGTCCAGCGCGGTGAGATGGGACGCGCTGGAGGATGAGTGTTGAGCTTGCCAGAGACTTTCCAGTGAAATATTAATGCTGTAAATTTTCAGTTCATTCAAAATGTCTACAAGCCTGTGCCAGTTCTGATAGTGCTTTCCTCAGTGAAGCTTTTCTGCATCCCAGCAGAGATTCTTCTCAAAGTGAGGAACCACTCCAACTCCTTGGAGATATCCAGTAGCCTGTGGATGATTTCCTTTCTAGTAATATGGGTAGCTCAAGTTATCCTGAGCTGAGCAGGGTCTCCGAGATGGGTTTCTCTTCAGAGCTGCATCAAGTAGCTGGGCTGTTGGAGGCCTGCCTGTGGTTGTCTTACAGGAGTTCCGATGTTCCTTAGAGCTAATTAAACATTAGGCATTGAAGCAGGGAGCTGAACCTGTATCTCCTGCAGCCTCCCACCTACACTTTCTTGGGCAAGACCTGTCTCAGAGCTGCGAAGGTCTGGTGACTCCATGGTCATTTAGTCCTCTGCAGGTTTGTTGGGGTTGGAAGTTGGTTCCTGGGGTCTCCCGCGGCTGTGGCCATAGCTGTGCGCCTGGGGCTGGCAGCTGTTTGCGAGACGTTGTGTGCTGACCAGGTGCTGTGTAACAGAGGGAGAGCACTTGGGCCTGGAGCCAGCACAAACGTCTCCGTTATTTAATGGTTTGCTCTGGTTTCTAATGCCAAATCTTTGTCCCTGGCACCGTTCTTGTTGACTTCCAAAGGGTATGAATTTGGCACTTCATTCACATTAATTTCTCTTTTTTTTTCTTTTTTCCCCCTGCTCCTACTTAAAATAACAGCAGATCAATATATTGAATTTATGTGGCTGATTTGATCCTAAAAGTCACTGTCCATTTCCAAGTGGAGAAGTGGGCAACCGAAGCCACAACCTGACCTTTCCTACGCAAGAAAACATAGCAAACAAGTTACAACGCAGTTCGTGGACATCAGATCTCAACTGTAAATCATGGCTTTTTTGAACAACACTAATGCATGTTTATGGGAGCGATCTTTGTTTTGAAGGCATAGATTAAGTGCCCTGCAGTGCAAAATACCTAAACATGTTTATTACTCTCACCTTTGGAATAGAGACTACAATCATGTTTCATGGAGGAGGATAATATAAGGAGGAATACATGGCGAAATGTAACCTGGCCTGGCAGGATCTCAGAATAAATCATACGTCTTAATTAACTCAATTCTTTGCATCATGCACTTATGCATAATTTAATGATATGACTCCTCCTTTCTTAAAAATTCTTTTTCATT
>NW_009621568.1:91393-109721 GCF_000690535.1 Cariama cristata | reverse complement strand
CTCTTTCCACAGATCTATTTAAAAATGCACCTGCCAACCATATGCTTGAAAAAAGGCTCCAGCAGCATAGACAGGAAATTCCAAATTCTTACCACAAATTAAATGTTGCCTGGTAATTACCAGGGAGAAGAAGAGTACGCTTGATGCAGTTATGGGATGATTAGCGAGTTTGGCAATAAATTTTGCTTCCTCAATCTGTCTGTTGTTCCTCTCGATGTTCCAGCCCTCTGTTCCCTGCTAAGTCATAATTTCACTCCCCAAGTTATACCGCTGAACACAGTATATAGTATTAAAGTTTATAATAAGTGGCCCTCCGAGGTGCATGGCTGAACTCCTGCCTGCTCCAAAGGGAAGTGGGACTGGACAATACTCCTGCAGTTATGTCCCATATCTCTACACCACTTAAGGCATCTCCCTCCTGTTTTGAAAATAAGAAAAGGCTAGGAGGGGCAATCAGAAAAAAATACTGAGATCTGAATGATTTCCTCTCTTTTCAAGGCGTTGTTGGACCTGCCGTGTCCCCAGGTTGAATGTCATCTCTGTTTCCTTGCAGGCGTCTTTCCCAGGGAACTTGCACTTAGTGATGGTTCTTCGTCCCACGGGTTTTTTCCAGCGCACCTTCACTGACATTGGATTTCGGTTCAGTCAGGAGGATTTTCTGCTCAAGTTACCGGTACGAGCCTGCAGAGGTGTTGTGCTGTGCGTGATCGGAGGCTGCCCGCACCCCTCGGATCAGGGGTCGTGGTGTCCCACTCTACAGGCACCTATGTGAAGAGTAACCAGAGTGTCTCTGCCAAAAATGCCCTATTTCCACCAAATCTCTCCACCAAATCTCTGCTGTAGCATTTTTCAGCTCAGTTTGCTCCCCACAGAGCATGTCCGTGGTAGTGGGAGGTGGGCTTGGGAGGTAGGCTTCTCAGCCTGTCCTCATCCCCCAGATAGGCTGCATGCTTCCGTGGGGAATAAAACCATGCTTAGGAACTTGTTTACGTCTGAAAAGGCAAAGGACAGGTCTACTGAAGCTTTTGCTATGAATTCCACCCATAATCACCATTTTCATCTCTGTGTAAACTCCATACTGATACCACATTGGTATTTGTTTCTAAAATAGCAACTGAAATGGTTTTATATTCTCAAGTCAAAATTTCCAAGACCTCTAAAGCCACCTTGATTATAGGACATACTGAGAATGATTAGGAGAAGAAAAGTACGTTTATGGAATCTAAAGTTGACGCAATTACAAATGCACAAACCAAACCAAAACAATGTTTTCCTTTAGGAAATAATATGATTTTCACAAACTATGCTTTTTTCACTCTAAAATGATTGTCATTTGCACAGTTTTGAAAATTCATGACTTATCCCAGGGCAGATCAAGACACACAAAAACTCATGAGTATATATTTACGTGAAATTGGCCAATGCTTCACAACTTATTAAAATGTATATATTTTTCCGGATTACTGGTCATCCCTTGCAAAAACCTGCATTACTTTTGCTTTCAGCTCTGTTCTGCAGTCAGATACTGCAGCATCTCAGTGTGCTTTGCATTTAAGGAAGAAAGCACCTGGGAGATCAGGGTCGGCTTACAAAAATGGTCAAGTACATCAAAGTAAAAGCCATGTTAAACCATAAGCATAAGAAGAAAGCCATGCTGTAGAAAAATATTTAGAGTAAACCCAATTTTTAGATACATAGAAGATTTGTAGGCCTGGTCTGTGTATGACTTGGATAGAAGCGATGATCAACCAAACTACTGATGTTGCCTTGTTTGTAGGTTGTTATGCTGAGCTCGGTTAGCGACCTGCTGACGTACATTGATGAACAGCAATTAACCCCAGAGTTTGGAGGCACCCTGGAGTACTGCCACAGCGAGTGGGTCATCTTCAGGACTGTACGTACCGGGGCTGAGCACTGGGCTCTTGGGTCTTTGGGATCGATTGAGGAAGGTTTTCGGTAAGGCAATGAGCAATGGGTAGCTGAAAGTAACCCTTGAAGCCAACTGCATTTCCTCGATCAGATTTGCAAAGGAGTCAAGTGGCATTAGGCACTTGATGGGTTTATATGGGAACTGGATGATTAACTCCCTCAGGCACCTTTTGAAACTGCTCCTGAAAGATCTGTCTTCTTATGTCTTTATTAAAATTCCCTTAATGGTAGATACAAAATAGACTGCTTTTTTTTTTTTTTTTTAATAATAGTTGCTTCATGTGATTAATATCACAGATGTATTTGGGAACCAGGGCAATGAGACTGCTTTCTGCATCCTGTCCGAATGCAGAGAATTCAGAAAATTTCCTTTTATTTTTTTTGTTTGCAAGAATTTTCCTTTAATATTGCCAGGAATCAGGCACGTAGTTCCCTGAGCTGTGCCTTGTCGTGTGTTTCTATGCTTCCTGTACACTCTTAGTTTTCACTGGGACTTTGTCTCCCAGATTAATGGCAGGTTGGATTCCCAGTTACCTTCCCAACAAATCAAAGCACTAATGAAAAATATACCAGACATTGTGGTGCCCCTGGTCCTGCAACGTTATCCACACCAGCAGATGTGGAGCTCAGTATCAAGACGAAAGCACAAGACGCTGTAGCTGGAATAACTCAAGCTATTACTTGTGCCATTAACTTTGTGCCAGTTTACACTGATGCACTGCCAAATTAATGAATTTTTTAAATTTCTGGCTCTTAGTTTTGTTCTTTTACACGATGTGTTAAAGCGCTAATGGCATAGCTCTCACACTTGGAGATAAAAATGACAAAATGAATGACAACAAATGTTAATCTAGGAGAAGGACAGTTTGCAGACCATAGCTGCATATGGTAGATAAGTGTCCATATGAAAAACCTCTCCCAAAATTCCCTTGTAGTGTGCTCCTAAAACACTTCCTGGAATTTCTATGGAAAATACATGCTGTTTAAAGAAAATATAAATGTGATCAGTTACATTTGGGTTTATTACCCTGTTCTCAAAAGCAGAGCCAGAGCTGTGAGCGGGGTGGGAGAGCACCACTTCGCCCCATGGTGCGGGAGCCATCTGGCCTCCAGAGCTCCCACTGGCTGTGAAAATTTCCTTTTAGAGGTACCAACAGCTGGGGAGGTACCAACAGCACTCGTTTCCATCCCACTGTCTCCAGTTTGTCTCCGACACACTGCTTAGCTCCATCCCTTGTCCTCTTGGTGAAGCTGCGGATGAGGTGGCCGTGGTGCCAGACTGCCTTGTAACCCACCATTTGGGCTTGCGAAGCTGGAAACATCCATCACCAAGAAGCCAAATACATCTCCAAAGCCCTACTGCCTGGAGGTGGTTCCCAGTGTGGGTTAACTGGAGGAGAAGAATAATAGAAGAGGAATTACAGGAATATGTGGGATGGATCCTGTGGTGGCTTCTGCTATAGACCTCCAATATGTGATAGGAAAAATCTCAGAGTGCACAAGAACAGGCGGCAGAAAACAAAGTATGAGGTGTCTCTGCCCAATATTATCTTGTTGTGGATTCGGTCTGCACTAAAAGCCACCTGGCCACATGTTGGTGGCTACTACCTAATGCACCGCAGCAGACAGCAGCTCCATCTGCAGTCGACATCCCACCCACCTCTCTCAGAGCAAGCTGTTGGGTTCCCCTGCAGGTCTCAGCCTTGGCTCTTCACGCACTCTTAATGAGCCATAGGAATATCCTGAATCGCAAGCTGATTGCAATTATTGTCTCCCACCAGGCGATAGAGAGTTTTGCACTAACTGTGAAGGAAATTGCACAGATGTTACAATCCTTTGGCACGGAGCTGGCAGAGACCGAGCTGCCGGATGACATGTATTCGATCGAGCGCATCCTGGCCCTGCGCACGGAAAAGTACTACCAGCTCAAGGTACGTCTCATCAGCAACTCCACCGTGTGTTCCCAGCCCCTGTTTGCACAGCAAGATGGGATTTCTGGGGTTTGACTGCCTGTTTGTTTGATGCCCACTCCTTCCCTCCCATGCGTGTGTACGTGTTGACAGACAAAATAAAACACAGCATGACTATTTCTGTATGTTACCCTTTACATTTGCCATCCACTCAAGCAAATTACCCTGCCAGCATCCAGCAAACCGTCTCAGCTGCCGCCTCCTTGCTGGCTGCAGAAGTTGGTGTCCTCCATGTGCTCCTCCTGTGGGCTTTGCACATCTCGCTGGCAGCAGGGCAGCTGGGGGGCTTTGTCACCCATGTGTTTGTGCCCCTGGTGGGACTCCCTCTGCTTCACCCCCATGGCTGGAGAAAGCTGCATGCAAAGATCAGCAGCAGGGCTGGAGGGATGGTTTGTCCCCAGCTCCCTCCGCCTGATGCAGCTTCCCTGGGGGGACTTAAGGGAACTGTGCTGGAGAGCATATAAAGTGAAGATTTTGTGTGAGCACATGGTACGGAGCATTCATGATGCGATCCCTGTCTTCATGTGAGCCTTCATGTTTTGTCTTAAACATTTGTTGTTTAAGATTTTTTTTTTTTACCTATTTGTGATTGATTGTGATTAATATTATTATAGGAATGAGTGGCAGTTTTAGTGCAGCCAGCTGCTGCTATATCAAGCTGTTGTCTTTGCTGGTCCTGCATCTTTCTGGGGACAGGACAGGCCTGTCCCCAAACCCTCGCTTCAGAAACGATTCCCATGTTAATAGCTGTGCTGTACGGCTGAAGAATGAGCTCCTTTGCTTTATGACGGGATTCATTTACATAAGTCAAAGAAGTGTATGTCTTTTCATTTATAATCATTTGTCATTCACGTGACCCTGAGTTCCCAGAAGGCTGCCTGTAAGAAATGTGCAAAACGACACCCAAAGTGTGCTGTGTGTAGTATAAATGTGTGTGTGTATATGTAGAAAGTGTCATTGTAGGTACTGCCAATAGTCCTTTATTCCTTCTTTGAAAATGAATAGAGCTGTAGTATAAACCAGCAGCTACATGTATTGCAATATGACTTACTGACTTAAACTTCATGCTTAGGACTCTAGCCAAAGTGTTGGGGGCAAATATCGGCTACACAATGTAGTCCTGTGTATAAACCAGTCAGTAATGCACACTTTCCTCTGTGGAGAAATAAAACACGTCGTGTGTTTTCATTTGCATATAAAGCACAGCAGCCCTCAGTACGAGGCATCTGTTGCTTTTAATGCCTCGTCTATTAATTTCAAATATCAAAACCACGCGTTGGCGTTTGACTGAAATGAAGTCCGTTGGCTTTTTTCTTTTGTTCCTTCTAAGACTATGAAAGATGAAAGCAGATGAGAAACTGTGCACAGATTGTGGTGACAGCAAGACATGGGATCCTTGTCTCTCTCATGACAACCCCAAGATTGGTACAGCTGATTCCCGAATTCAAATAATGAGTCGATTAGAATAATTTATGTAGCCGTGATGCTGAACAGAAGCTGGTTGCAAACACAATGAAAAAATGACAGAAATTAATTAAACAGAGTAACTAAGAAATTAACCTTTTCGATATACTGAATGGGAGGAAAATCAAGTTAACACCTGTTTGCCAGTCGGGCTACTTTGTCATATGTATAATGAAAGGCTTTGAATCAAAAGGGGAACAGAGGGCTCTGGAGGGTGAGGTGTAAGAGGATGAAATAACAGCCACCTGCCATCTAAAGCATGCTGCGTAATTCCTCTTCCATTTTGAGTCTCCTAGATGTGGTAGTATCAAAAGGAGACGGGGTTTTGCCTTCTGTGATGTTTTAGTGATAGGGATGCAGACCGGCAGCGGATGCTTTGTGTGGGGGAAAGGAGAAGCTCCTGTGGCCATGTCCTTCTGCCCCTGGGCTGCTGCCCTGAGGATGGTGTTATGTTTAAGTTGCTATCTGAGGCAACCAGGCATTTAAGCAAGTCTGTGCTTTCTGAATCTTCTTCCTAAAGTGGTTTTGACATTGCTTCTCTTGCAGTGGAAGTGTGGCCATCTCCTAGAACAGGCTCTTACTCCTCCATTAGTTGGCTCGCCAATGGAGCTGTGCACAGGGTTGCTCCTTCAGGGCTTCTTCCAACTTGGGGTATCAGCCCCATCTGTTTTCTCCTTCCTTCTCACCTCTGTGTTTGGTCTGTTTTTTCTGAAAATAATTGACCAAAATGCTTGTTTGCTTTGGGACTGAGCCCAACACAGCACAAAGTACTTCAGCTGACGCTAATGAACACACCAAGGGTTGAAATTCTCTCTAAGTGAAGGTTATATTGAAAGTGCTGACTTGTTTCTATATGTAGAGGCTCTAGTAAGCGGTGCTATGCCATCTCAGTCCCAGCTTTGTCCCTCTGTAGGATGCTCTTCCTACAACCTCCTGTGATGACCTTGATGGAGAAGCACAGCCTCCAAGCAGCAGAAATACTTGCTTGAATACATAAACTTGTAGACAGATATCTAATACAAACCCACCTGCTCACCAAGAGAGACCTGTGGTAGTGCTGTCCTCCTGCCTCTTGAATCGTTTTGTGTCCTGATGTTTTCATGTGTGCTGGTTTCCACCCAGCCTGACAACCAGTCTGCAGTTCAGCCTCCTCCAGCTCCAGGTGCTAACCCCACGTTAAGGGGGCTAAAACATCTGCTCGGAGTCCTTTGGTCTGGTGGATACTGGTGTTTCGTTTCATACAGGGAAACTAAGGCAGGGACAAGACAAAATGACTTCTCCTTACCTCACAAAAAGTAACCTGAATCAGAAATGTTTTGCATTATACAGGAAGATATTACAGCAGTCACAAAAGAGGGGAACTTGCTTTTGAGCAGTTTTGAAGAACCTGACTCTGGGGAATGCAGTCAGGACCAGCACCGCGAGAGGCCTGGGGACTGGGAGACTGTGAATCGGTGAGTGCACTACGTTCTTCATTTGCCTGACTTTTGAGTGGAAACGCTCAAGTTATTTAAGCATAGATGTGTTGCTTAAGTCTCCTATCAAACAGGTAAAGACAAAGATATCAGAGTTTTGTTCCAGACCTGTGAAATTGCTGGGTGACTTCTGTCAAACGACTTCGACCCGCTCTGATTTTTTCCCCCCCCACTGATACCATGAGGCTGTGGGGCAAACGCAGGGTTCTTCCATGCCAGGCTTCTAGGTATTACTCAGATAAATGGAGACAGCAACAACTGCTTCACACAAGTGCTATCACCTGCAGTGATGATTTCATTAAAATTCTCTCTGAGATTTTCACAAGTCATATATACACATCCGTTGACTTCTCCTGAGAGCTTCAGTCCAGAAGACCTGAATAGGTGATCTCTAGGGCTTGTCTGTCTCTGCTAGTCCTCGATTTGCAAATTGTTCCAATCCTGTCCTTTTTCTGTGCTCAAGGTTACTTGGTCAGCTGCACGAGATGGAGACTGCTTTTGATGGCTTCTGGGAAAAACATCAGTTAAAAATGGAGCAATATTTACAATTGTGGAAGTTTGAGCAAAGTTTCCAAGAGGTATGATCAGATGCACTTCTATAGACAGAAGGAAGAGTTGGAGATGAAAAGGAGGGGAGAGGAGAGAAGTTTTTTATGCTTTTTGAGAGCATTTAATTTATGCTGCTGTTCCGTGGCTCTGGCAGGGCTCGCTACCCTGGGGAGACCACTGTGATTCCTCATTCAGAGCTAATTTAGGTATCACTGCCCTGCGGTCGCATAGGTTTTGCTGATAGAGGCATCTTTGAATTTAGAAATTAGTTCTTGTACGCTAGTTTTATTATTGGATTTAGCAGTCTTAGCTAAAGTGTGATTAATTTTGGTCTGAGAATGATTTTCTGCCTGTGCTTTGTATCCTTTTGCAGCAGTCTTCTTCTTTGTGTCTAGGTCAAGAATGCCATTGAATTTTTAATGGGTCAGCAAGCGGAGCTGCCCGACACTGGCGACAGTGTGCCCCAGGTGAAACAGAGGCTCAAGGACTTGGGTCATTTTGATGGTATGGCTCAGGTGAGATAAACTTTTACAGAAAGAGGCACTAAGGAGACACAAGAGGCACGTTCTGTGTTTGTCGTAGGAAGTGTTTTCTGAAATTACCTGGTTCGGGTCTAATTTGTTGGTAAGCGGCTGCACGAAAGGATTGATTTCATGTCTTTGCTCTGCACAGCAATGCTGTGATCACTCTGAAAGCCAGGAACAGGGTATTTAATTATCATAGTTAAAATAAATTGCTGAGCCACCATGAAAATCCAGAGCAGATAAATGTCTGAACATAGGGGAGGCGTGGGATTTAATGAGCTGAAAGAAGAATTATTTATATGTTAAGTGCTTTAGCAGTGCTAATAGGCAGAGACTTGTTACCAGGCACATGGAGAGGCAAAAAAGTTGCTATCTTGACGTGTCTGTGATTTGAACATAACATATGGATGAAGACTAAGAGCTGTAGGGGAAAGAAGAGTGAAGAGAGATGATTCACAGGAGCCCAACTGAGGATGTGACTTCTGTAAAGGGATGCGCTTGGCAAGTGGGCCAAGGTCAGTGGAGAAATCCTGAGGGATCTGGACACAACCTTCAGAGGCTTCTTTGAAAATAAGAGTCCTAGGGGGAAGGTCTAAGGCTTTTTTGACCATTTGGAAGAAATGTTTGTGGAGAGAGGGAGGAGGAACAGGCAGACAGGGTGCAACAGGGAAGCAGCCCCAGCAGAAAGCCAACCCTGGAGAAGATCTAACCATTACACTGACCAAGATGTGCAGACAAGATAGCGTGTTCTTTGCATCAAACTTTGCTGCAAAGGGCCTGATTTGTTTTCACCATAAACCTTAACTGCTCAAATTCCCTTTCATGCTTATGAGCATAGTGTGCCTAAATTGGACATCAGCTGCACGTCTTTTTAGAGTGCAGTTCTTGGAGACGGCAGCAATATGTTGCCAGCAGCCATTCACAGCATTGCTAGTTTGGTGAAATACTGTTTTATTCTTCATCCTCTTTTTGGATAGCAGAAGTTTTTTTTTCCCGGATGATGGGTGCTATTTTATCCTGCATAAGCCACCCATTCTGGCTACTCTTAATGGCAGTCATCTCCATGTGTACCTGAAATCTGGTAAGACGAGAAAGCGCATGTTGTTACGTGTAGATATTTTGGCATTATTTCAGTAAGCGTGCAATCCGTTCTCTTCCTTTCGCTGAAGGATCTGATAGGGAAGGCTCAGGTGGTGATACTACACGGACACCAGCTAGCAGCAAATCATCACTACGCGCTCAACTTAATCTGCCAGCAATGCAACGAGCTGCGGCACCATTCTGATGTCTTGTCTGATGAGATCAAAAGGAAGCAGATGCGACTGCAGAAGACTTTGGATCTTCATACCCGCCTTCAGCAGGTAGAGTTCAGAGACACAGTACCCTGAGAAGTAAATAGTTAGCTTCCCCATGGGGTTAGCCTCTCCACTTCTTAGCTGGAAGCATCTGAAATTTGCGGGTTTGCTTCAGCAGTTCATGATAGCAAAGCGTTCCCCAGAGGCTGGAGGAATGCTTCACCCCTCACTTAGCTGGTTAAGTTAGCAAACAGGTATCTGCTGGTGCTGTGAATAGTCAGCAGAAAGAGGTGGACATCTCCAGAGGGCAATTCAGAGCACCAAAGTTCAGCTGCTGCTGTCAGTCACGCTTTCATGCTGCATCCATGTGTTAATTGACTTTCAAGGTTTTCATACCCAGTGCAATAGAGATAATGCTTTCAGATAAACTCCAGTCCCTTTTTTCTTAGCGATTTATTAAGAATGAACATAGCTGACTGTAAAATAAGGTGACAGATTGGTAGATAGGCACAGCTGCTCTGTGCTAGCATGGAAGTGGAGTCATGTGGTTCCAATGCTCTTTGATATCTTAATCAGCATCAAATATTCATTTAGGAAAATTCACGCTAATTAGGCCAGAAGGCACATGGCTGTAATATGCTTGAGGCCATTAAGAGAAGCAGTGAAGTCTGACCCTGTTCCATTTCACTGTTTCGGGGGACTAGGAAACTGGTTTTTTTTCTCCTTGTATGCTCCACTTCTATGTTGCACTAATCTGTGGGGACGGACGATTCCCTGGCAGCTGCTCGGCTGCAGGGCAGTGTCCTCTCCTGGGCTCCTTGCAGTCCTGCTTGGTGCTCATGGTCTAGCCCATGGGCTCTGCTGGAGCACACTGGGGTCCTGCTCTCCAAGACCTCCCTTCCTGTTCACAGCACCGGAGGTCTTCTGTCGTTCTTGGCTGCAGCATCTTCTCACGCCTGTGCACACCATGGTGTGCGGGTGCCAACTGAACCCCAGCCTGGCATTCACCCATTGCCTGTGCATGTTAAGTGTTGAACTTTAAACTGCAATTTAAAATCCTTATTTTCTTTTTTTTTAAAAAAACATGAATGCAATTACTTTGATCGTTCCTCATGGTTCAGGTCTGCACTGAGCCAGGCATTTATCTCAAGAAACCCACCTGTCTCATTGTAAACTCTGTAGTGTCCTCTTCAGCTTTCTAAGTTGGATAAATAAAGATCTGCTTATCATTTGGTTGAACTATGCACTAAATAGTGCTTCTGTGTCAGTTATACCACTGGTTTTATCTAGGTACAAGTGGGAGCACGACTTGGCTGGGTATCTGTTGATAGCAGTTGAGGACTGCAGTTACCCTCCAGGAAAAAAATGTGTTTTTTCTACGTTCTAATCAAAATGCAATAGCTGCTGAGGTCTTTAGGAGTGCTAATTAGCTCCATGTTGAAAATAGAGATCCAGTAAACGATATTCCTCATGGGAACCTTGATTTAGTAGGGGTGCCGCTGATGGTCCTGCTCCCTGTGTTTGCCCTGTGCTGTTACCAGGCTCTGCAGTGCTGTGACGAAGGTGCCTACCTGCTCGCCAACCAGCAGATGGATAAGTGCCAGTCTAAGGAAGGTGCTCAGAAAGCTCTCCAGGACATAGAAAGATTTCTTGAAAGCTCTTCAGCCTACTTAAACTGTGATCCCCAAGCCCTACACTACGATTTTGAGTCAGTCTTAACATCTGAATTGAAGGTAAGCAACCCCTCCAGTTCCTTGTTATACAAGGAAAAAAGCAAGATCGGACTGGGTTGCAGTGCTGTCGGCTTTATAGTCCTCTGTTTTGGGTCAAAGTGCAAAATAATGGTAGTTATTTGATCACAGGAGTCTTTTTCACTCTCTACAGTGCCAGATACAGTCAGTGCAGGTCAAGCTTGAAAACGTTCGAAGCATGTTTGAGAATCGTCAGTCTTGCTTCAAGAAGCTGTTGGATAAGCACGTGCGGCCCGTCCAATTAGTAGCCCCTCGGCCAGAAAATCCACCGAGATCAAAATCACCATTATTTTCTCCTAAACATGGTAAAATATTTTAAATTTATGGTATTTTCAGGTGACAATTTTGCTTTGAGGCAGGAAGAGCAAGGCTAAGGACAGTTTTGAGAAACCAGCTAAACCTTGCTGTCTGATACAGAGTTGTTGTGTAGTGCTAAATGTATATGAGATGATTTATTATCTTTCCAATTTTTGTGTCTAGCTTCCCATACCTGTGTGAAGAATGGGGCTGGTTGCTTGGTATTTATTTTTACTTCATACTCAGTGAAAAAAGAGAGCTGTAAACAGCGCATACTTCCAGTTCTGCTTTACTGGCATCATACTGGGCTGAAACTGGTGAATTAGTACTACAGGGAAAAAGGGCAAGGTTTATAAATTTATTAGCATAGCTATCCTCTGTGGCTGTCTTGAGCTGGGACTGACATAAAATTAGATTGATGTTTGCAAAGGAGCTTGGAGAAATGAGCAGCTCAAATCTCATGAACAGAAATGAGCTGGATGCTTAACTCTCTTTGATTCCTTGAGGACGTCTTCCTTAAATCCCAATTGTGGAATAATTAATGCCCGTAAAGGTACAAATTCTGGTTGAACTGAATGTTCTGCCCCGATTTTGGTAATGGGATGTGGCACAATGTTAGCTTTAAATGATAGCATTAAAACTTTCATCCTTGGCAGCCCTGTATGTATCAGAATTAAAAAGTATTCCAAAGTAACATCCATGTATTTTAAACCACGGACTTGCTACGTTGTGTGGGGATATTAAACTCCATGGTCTGACTGCATAAAGCAATGCAACATTTGTGTTTTAACACAAAACTTTTATGATGAATTAATGAATATTGGTTACGGTGAATTGTAGCAGGTGTCGTACAACAGTAAAAGTGGCTCCAGTTCAGGGAGTGACTAATGGGAATAGCCAAGGTAGTGGAGGGAGGGGAGTGAAGCTAGATGCAATAAGGGGAATTAAGCTACTCAAGATGCAAGCCAGTGCAGCAAATAAATCCCAAATTTCTTCTTCCGAGGCTGATGCCTCCTTCACTAGACTGCACTGCTCTCTGACCCCTTTCCTCAAGCAGGAAAAAAGCTCTGAGCCTTTAAACTAGAGTATTGCCTGTTTTAACTAATCTAACATTTCCAGCTTTCTAGAAATGAGGAAGTGTTAAGGAGGAATTATTGACTCAAAGAGTAGGGGTAAATGGGTGGCCACCTCCGTGGGACGTTGTGAGACCATCATTATTTGGCTGGACTTATTTCATGCCTTTATGGGATGCACGTTTTTCTAGCAAAGGCGCTCAGTCGCCTGCAAAGCACAGGTATCCTGCATTAATCCTCTTCCTGAAAGAGATGATCAAGTGTGGTGAAATGAGCATAGCCAGCAAGGAGGGAAAGACAAAAGGCTCCTCTTTGGATAGATCATGCCAAGAGGGCTTTTTAATAAGGCCTCTGTTTGACACAAAACGTCAAAATGCTGCAGGCCTGCTGGCGTGATGCGCAGTGTCAAAGACACATGCTGGGCTCTGCCGGGAGTGCTTTGAGATGGATGGGTTTTATGGCATGGATTGAAACCAAACCACCTCTGAGCACATGACTTTTGTCCTCTTTTTCTTTCTTTCTTTTCCCCGCCCCCCCCCCCCCGCCCCTTCTTTTTCTGTCTGAGGACAGATACTTCCTCTTTCATCTTTGCCCTGGATTTGAAGCCTGTCTGATAAATGTGGTTCTAATTTTGAAACCACTTTTTTTGGGGGAAAAAAGAGTAAACCTATCCTGTCCTGAGCCATAAAGCGTAGTGAGATGTGCCAAAGCGGTATGGCAGGCTGCGGCAGAGCCCGAGGGCTGGAGTAAAGTCATTCTCGCAACAGAACGCCGAGCTGGAGCTGGTGACCATCTCCTGTCTGACTTCCCATCCATGTTCCGTTCCTCCCAGCGGGAGCCTCCCAGTAGGACCACTGGCAAGCCCTTGCTTCTTTTGGGTCTTCCTGTCCATCATGGGTCACACCCCACGCACGCCTTTGCTCTCCTCTCCAGCATCCAGATCTCTCTCCTTCCTCATTTGGCATGTGTACATGTGGAGGTCTAAGGCCTCGTTGGTGTGATAATACCGAATAGCTTGATCTTACAGCAGCCCCATCTGAAGATGGGACGCCTGCTTTCCACATGGGTTTGCATTCCTCTGCATCCATTTTTCTCCCTACATTTTCTGTTTTACAAAAGGTGGCTCTTTGGTGTCAGTGCTGTTCAAACCCTCGAGCTAGACACAGCTGCTGTTGCTTTCTCATGTGCTGTGATACCTTTTTTCACTCCGATGGAAAGATAGTTTATGAGTACTTTTTTACATTTTTTTTTTTTTTTAACTTCACTAGCCTCTTTTTTCTGTTTGTAAATAAGGTGAATATTGCACATCAGAATGTGTTTATTTTTGGTCCATCTCAGAATTTGGTGCAGCCACTGGGGCTGCAGCTTGGCACACGGAGCTGTCACTGAGGCTGGAGCCAGTGCGATGCTGGAGAAATTTGTTATTGCCATTCATGTTGGGGGAAAAGACCTTTTTGGTGAAGAATTGCCATATTGACTATTCAGGAGTAAGCAGTATTTGAAAGATGCTGTATAACTCATTGGGGAAGTTGATGTTTTATTTTTAAGCTTCCACTTTACCTCTGTAAGCCAAAGTATTACAACTTGTAATTGTTTACTGACAATATCAATAAGTGCTTCCAAGGTGGAGAAACAGTTTATACCAGCTGAGCATCTTGCCCTACATTCATAAAAGGACTTTAAAACAGTATCCCAGTAGATGATGTTCCTTTTGGTAGTTTATTTGATTTTATTGTTTTCTATCATTTGCACAGGCTTCACAGACTTTGTTAGGTTTTGATTACAGTATTCACTTAATGGGCTTTTTTTTTTTTTCTGATTACTTTCTACTTTCTGGCCTTTATGACCATCCGTGTGACTTGTGCTATTTGGTATTAGTATTGTTGTTTGAGATAGATACCCTTTTATTTTGTCAGTTGCCTTGTAGTATTAGCTAAGTAATTATTCATCCTTAACATGTATCCCATTTTTCTTAGTGACTTACTAGTTTCTGTCTGAACCATCTCCACTACAGATGTACATTACATAATTATGTTTTTTTCTACCCAAGGTGTGGATTTTAATTCCAGTTTGAAATTTTCATTTGATCTCTCTCTCCCTGGGAAGAAAACATCAAGAAAAACTCCAAGCTCTCGCAAGGTAAAAATTATTCATGAAATCTGAATGAGTTTTATACACTGAAAAACTGAAACCCTTCTAAAAACTGATTGTACTTAGACTTTGGTTTTGAAGATGCTTTCTTCTTTTTTTCCCTTAAAATAAACAAAACCCAAACCCAACCCTTTCGTATCCATATGGTTTAGTTGGATTGGTCCAGCACCTGAGATCTGTCTCAAATTGCTTTTCCAAGTCACAGATATCGATTTTCTGTGTGTTGTTCCCTGATGCGTAGCAGTGATGTCTATTTGGAAAACTCCCCATCTGCAGATATTTCCCCTGTGGAAACTGTTCTCTGGTCTCTGCAATAATGAATTATGTTACCAGCATTTTCAGATTTTATATAGCAGAGTAATTTCTGGGAATATTTGGCTACCCATTATACGCTATGCCCTTTTAAAGTTTTGTGTCACAAAGGATTTCTTAAAAGGAAGCGTATGACATCCTTCCCCAAGGAGTTCCCGTGCCGAGATCAAGGGCTGGGCTCGTCCTGCCTCTGCAGCGACCCCCCTGCAGCTCTTCCCAGGGCATCCCATTTCTCTTCCAGATCGAAGTAATGCACGACTATCAGGAAAAACGAAATTCCTTGCAGTATTTTATTTCAGACAGTGACGACAACTTAGATATACTAAAAGGGTAAGCTTTCATCCTGTTTACATCACTCAAAATTATGTTTATTTCTGGCTAATCCTTGCCCATCCATGTGTTCCTCCAACCTGACCTAGGTGTCATCTCTTGTGCTTTTACCTGTTACGTCATCCCTATGTTGGTTGATTATGAGATCACACTGTGATTTGGGATAGTTGAACCACACTGATTACCTGTGGTTTTTTTTACAGACATAAAAATAATATACTTCTTTATTTTTTCTTTAGCCATGTCATAAATGAGCTTATAGAAACTGAGAGAGTGTATGTAGAGGAGCTCTTCACTGTTTTGACGGTGAGTGACTTCTTCAGATTGCTCATTACTGTTCCCCGGTGACTTGTACAAAAGGGCACCTGCCACTCTGTCAAACTAAGCAAAATGTGATGGAGCAGGTTTCTACCAAACTGTCAGATCCCAAGCTAGTCATAAATTTTCAAGTTTTCTCCCTAACTTGTCTTTGTTGGAGGCATCTGTAGGAACAGTTGGTATCAGGATGAGCTTTTCATCTAGAATGAGGGAGAAGCCTTCTGTTTGTACACAAAAGCACTGGTAATTAGTTTTATCAGTGGCTGGAAAGATGTACAAAAAGCTGTTATTTTTAACTGTTCCCTAATTTCTTTTACCTTTTGGAGACAAAAAAAAGAGGCTTGTGTTTTATCCTTGGGAGGATTCTGTCTCAAGTTCGTGAATATATAAAGCACATTTCTTTAGAAAACAGATTATAATTTCTTATCCTGCCATTTTAGACACTTCTACTTTATTCCAAAATAACTCTTGCTGATGGCCAAAACAAACTGGCTGTTAAATAGCTCTTCCCCCCCCCCGCCCTTGCATTTCTCTCACCCAGGAGCAAGCAGGATATAAATCTGGTGGACTGCAGGTAGTTACATGTAATTGCCCTGCAATGATTGTTTTGGTGGTTTTTTTTTGTTAAACCACACTCTCTGTGGTAAAGCAGTTGGCAGGTACGCAGATTTATTACTGTGCATATCAAGTCTAGATAGAGAAAAATGGGCAGATAGACTGAAGTTTTATGAAAATAGTATTTCCTTTAAAGAGGGAAGCCTGCTTGCGGTGGTTTAATATAAATGACTAATTTTCCAGATACTTATCTTCTACTGCATCCTTAATGAACTACAAAATGCCTGCTTAGTATAAGGAATACTGATTCCAACCATAGTGAATGTGGTGAGAGGTTAATTTGGAAAGCCAAAGAAGATGTGCTGTACATACTGAATATACTTTTGCGAATATTTTTGCTACTCGTGTTAAAAGGGCCTCAGTTCTGTGCAATGCTTGGTGACTAGCGTGGCCAGTTTGAGCTGTGGCTAATGGCCTTCTTGAGGTCTCCTTTGCAGTAATGGTCCTGAGCTCTGGCCATGCCTTCTCCCTACCCTACAGTTAGGAAGTTTACCACATCTGATGAATGTTTTTCTGTTGGTGCAGGGATGTGATGTTACTGAGGGGAGCTTTGCACTGTTTCCTAGTTCTACCCAACAATTTGTAGTGCAGTAGTGTCCCTTCCAGCTCCTCCCTACTTGGGAGGCTGTGATTTCAAGAGGCAGGAGGAGCCACGGAGGACAGAAATCCTGAGGCATCAGGGAGAGCAAGACCCTGGTGCTCAGCGGGTCTTGTACAAGAGCAAAAAGCCCATTGATTTTGGTATTTGATCTCAAGCCATCTCTGCTTTGCAACAACTCACCTCATACACCGATTCTCATGAGGTTTTGCGTACGCCGTACAAACACGTTGTCGCTCCTGTGTCCCACAATCATAGCAGCAGATGTGTTCAGCCCAGGCAGGTGTTCCGCCAGGACCTCTCCCACAGTCAGGCCATAGCGAGGAGAAAGTGGCTACAACTTGCCTTTGGTGAATAAAGAGCATCTTGCAGTACTGGCCAGCCCTGCAGGAGCCATCCCAAGCCATCCTGTGTTGGACCACAACCCAACATTCCCAGGGACAGAAAGACAGGGATTTAGAGATAAAAATAAGGAAATAAAAGGGGGCTTGTACTTTGAAATAAAGCAGATCTGTTCACATCCCCTTTTCATCTGCCTTTGAGGAGATGCCAAGCCATGGCATTACCAACTGAGTGATGAGCCCTTTTTGCATCCCGCAGGGCTACAGAGCTGAGATGGATAATCCTGCCATGGTCATCCTCATGCCTCCCGTGCTGAGGAACAGGAAGGACGTCCTCTTCGGAAACATGCCTGAGATATATGACTTCCACAACAAGTATGATGCTGGCTCTATTCCCCTTTTTATCAGCCTGATTTCCTATAATCATTAAATACCCAAACCCTGCCTTGTTCACTGCTGGATTTTATCTCTTCTCCCGTCTCTTGCAGAATTTTCCTGCACAGTTTGGAAAGCTGCCTGGGAGCACCCGAGAGAGTGGGATTTTGTTTCCTAGACAGGGTGGGTGACTCATTTTCACATATAAAGCAGACTTGAAGGCCAATGTTTCTCCTGATTTGTCACACTCTGCAACATCTTAGTTATGTCAGTTGAGTAAGATGCTTCTGATACGCAATACCAACAGCAAGGCAGGGAGCGTAGGTGCGTGGCCAGCAGCAGATGGGAGAGAGCAGCAGTCGTGACTACACTGCGGTCTGCTGTCTTTCTCAGCAGTGGTTTTTTTTTACCCAAATTCTGTGACTTTTAGATACTAAAAAGTTGTCAGCAGAGATAAAAGCAAGTTTACAGTTTGCGGGTTCACCTTATTTGGCTGCCCAGCAGGTTTGCGTGCATGCATATGACTTGCCTTTCGGCTTCCCTTACAGCGAGAGGATTTCCAGATGTATGAGAAATACTGCCAGAACAAACCCCGGTCGGAGTCCCTGTGGAGGCAGTGCTCCGAAAGCACCTTCTTCCAGGTGAGCTGTTTGTTCCTACCAAGGCAGGCATCGTCTTGGGACACTTGTTCTAAACACCCTACTCAGCACCCCAGGATTTTGCAGCATATTCTGTTTGCTGTTGCATGGAAGCCTCACAAAAATAACAGTTGGAGTTTCTTGTACAAACGAGTTTAAGGCAGAGCCATTCATTATATTATTTTATGTGTTTTTATAGAATTTCTTTAGTTACAGGCACCTTATGACAATTTTGCATAAAATCTTCAAAGTCATCAAACCATACGAGTCATGCTGTTGGAGTAACTACTTACAGTTGTGCAGAACTTACTTAATCTGAATTC